>NC_091950.1:26871966-27054466 GCF_031021105.1 Erythrolamprus reginae
AGACTACTTTGGATATAATATATACAGATTATGCAGATTTTTATTAAAAATAATGGTTATTGTATTTAGAAGGATTATACAGTAATACCTCGTCTTACGAACCTAATTGGTTCCCGGGGGAGGTTCGTAAGATGAAAAATTCGTAAGACAAAACATTGTTTCCCATGGGAAACAATGTAAGATCAATTAATCCGTGCAACGAAAAAAACCCCGCAAACAACCGCAGCCGCCCAGCTGTCACCTTTTGAAACAGCCGGGGGGCTTCCCAGCGTCCTCCTGAACCCGAACGCCAAACCCGAACTTCCGGGTTCAGCGTTCGGGAGGATGCCGAGAAGCCCCCCTCGCTTTACAATCCATGATACAGCCTGCAAAGTGACTCTACAATAAATCCCTAAGTTTCTAAATATCCAAGAGTAAATTGCCTCTAAGCAGAATGTTGCATATTTATCTGAAGTTGTATGTTTGTACCTGGGGGTGGAATGGGGTTTCAATTCACAGATGATTGAAAAGCAAAACAAAACAAAACGTCGGAGTTATGGAGTTAGTACAAGCCTGCTAGAACCATATTATCCTGTACTGTAGAAATATTGGATGTGTCGTTTTATATTTCTGTTTCTGAAAAAGAGAAGCATTGATCATTTTAAAGGGTACATGTTGGAAGTATATATCAGAAGCTGGAGCTCAGAACTGAGTTCTCCCCATTTCTTCATTTTTGACAGAAGACCTCTTTGGGGCTAGAAATGTTATCAAGTCTTATCATTTTGAGAAAAAATAATCAGTGGAGAATGAATCCTTTGCAAAAGTTTTTCAGATAATCTTGGCATGTCCTGTGTAGTTTTTTTGTTTTGCTTTGTATTCATTTGACTGATCCAATAAGGGAAAGAATGTTAGAATAGACATGATCGAAACATTTAAATATATTAAAGGGTTAAATAAGGTCCAGGAGGGAAGTGTTTTTAATAGGAAAGTGAACACAAGAACAAGGGGACACAATCTGAAGTTAGTTGGGGGAAAGATCAAAAGCAACATGAAAAAATATTATTTTACTGAAAGAGTAGTAGATCCTTGGAACAAACTTCCAGAAGACGTGGTAGATAAATCCACAGTAACTGAATTTAAACATGCCTGGGATAAACATATATCCATCCTAAGATAAAATACAGAAAATAGTATAAGGGCAGACTAGATGGACCATGAGGTCTTTTTCTGCCGTCAGACTTCTATGTTTCTATGTTTCTATGTTTAACTGCAAATTCATCGTACTGCAAATTCATCTACTCATTTATTGCATTTAACAGTGTTATGTACTAACTGGTCCAGCTACCTTGGCTTCCTAATGTTGGATTTACTACTGGGTCGAAAAATAAAGATGCTGCAGGCTTTACATCAGGGGTCCCCAAACTTGGCAACTTTAAGACTCCCAGAAATTGAAGTCCACAACTCTTAAAGTTGCCAAGTCTGAAGACCTCTGCTTTACATCTTGCGTGTCGTTTCTTGTTCGCAGTTCCAAGCAGTGGAACCAATGGTGTAAGTATCCCTCCAGATCCGCTGGCTGCTACATTTGAACCCACAACTAATATCGTACCGAAAAATCCAGATTCAGAAGAAATGGTAAGTCTGTTGATGACATATGGGAAATAGATGGAATCTGAGAAGGGGGTTGCAGGGGGGGGGGGGGGTGTTTCTTGTTTTTTGTTTTACTTAAGCACAGAGGTTTGTGTTGTTTTGGAACATCTGGTAAAGTCTTTTTCAAGATGATCTGGACTCCCAATTGGCTCCATGGACATTTGTGTTTGTTCCTTCCCATGAAATATGAAAATGCCATTTTCTCTCTACTGATGTCCCGTAGCCCAGATTCCTTTGTTCTTCTTGCACAGTGGACTCCAGATAAACCAGTGAGGCAAAGTGGCTTGAATGTTTGACCTGTGAAGTCTGGCTTCGAGTCCATGCTGAGCCATGACGCTCTTAATGTGACCCTGGACCAGTCACCCAGCATAGCCCAAATTGTTTTAATGGATTGAAGGGGAAGAAGCAGGGGCAGGAAGGGGGATGGAGGGAATTACATTTCTAGTTATTCTTCCCTGCTTTCCTTTTCCTGTGGTTATGTTCTCCCTCCCTTCCCCCTTTTCTCTCTTGTTCAGGAGGACCCATGTCAGAAAAATAAACCCAACAATGCCTCACACGCTGAAAAATGTGAAAAAGAGCAGAACACACAGCAGTCCTTTGTGTTTGGGCAAAACTTAAGAGACAGAGTGAAGGTATTTTTCCAGTTTGAGTCCAGGTACTGCGGTAAACATTAAGGGGGCAATAGCTCAGGAGCAAGGCCCATGTTGTAGGCAGAACATTCAACGCAAAAGAGGCTCGGTGGCACAGTGGTTAGAGGGCAATACTGCAAGCTACTTCTGCTGATCACCGGCTGCCAGCAGTTTGGCAGATCGAATCTCACCAGGCTCAAGGTTGATTCAGCCTTCCCTCCTTCCAAGGTCGATAAAAGGATGATCTAGATCAGGGGTCCCCAAACTTTTTACACAGGGGGCCAGTTCACTGTCCCTCGGACTGTTGGAGGGCCGGACTATTAAAAAAACCTATGAACAAATCCCTATGCACACTGCACATACCTTATTTTAAAGTAAAAAAAAAATGGGAACGTACTATTTAGAGGGGGGGGAAGAAGTCTGAAATTCATATATGTTTATGTTTTGTTTTTAATTTTCTTTTGTTAACATCTGATTGGCTATACAAGGATTTCTTGGCTTATAGAAAAATGTATAAAGAAAGAAGGAAGCACTTTGGCATAATGGTTAATAAGTTAGAAATATAATTGGTGTTGTACTTTTTTGAGGAGGGAATTTAATTAAAAGAAAATGAATGTAACTGGATGACGAAATTAGGAAAAAAAACTTTTGCAACTTTTTTGATGATTGATATTAGTTACTAACAAAATACCGCATTTTATTCATGGAAAATTAGATGTGCTCCTGTCACTCACCTGCGGGCCGGATAAATGGCCTCAGCGGGCCGCATGTGGTCCGCGGGCCATAGTTTGGGGACCGCTGATCTAGATTGTTGGGGGCAATATGCTTACTCTCTGTAAACCGCTTAGAGAGGCCTATAAAGCACTGTGATGTGCGATATAATTCTAAATGATAATACTAACTCCTGATGCCTTAGTTGTATATTCTTGAGCAGATCGTGGTAGGAAAGGAATATTTCTGTGGTTCAGGTTCCAGAAAGCTGTTGCCATTCATAGTCAAAGAATGCATTAGATAAGGAATGTACAATTCTGTTTTATTTCTTTTGGTTGCCCTCTTCAGGTTAATCATGTGCAGACATTTCTGGAGAGGGAAGTGATGATTTTTAAAAAATTGTGCACGATTTAAAGGCAGTCCTCGACTTACGGAAGTTTGCTTAGTGACCGTTCAAAGACCGTTCAACGGCACTGGGGGAAAAAGTCACTTATGACCATTCTTTACACTTAACCCTTGCAGCATCCCCATTGTCACATGATCAAAATTCAGACGGGGTCATGTGATTCCCCTCTTGTGACCATTCTGACAAGCAGAGTCAATGAGAAAAGCAGGAAAAGCAGATTTGCTTAACGACTGCGGTGATTCACTTAACAACCGTGGCAAAAAAGGATGCAAAATGGAGCAAAATTCACTTAACAAATGTATTTCATTCAGTAACAAAAATGGGGCAGTGCCTCAATTGTGGTCGTAAATCAAGGATTACCTGTATTCTCATTCTGTAAATTTTCAGTTGATGAACTCCCCTCGCTCTGTACATTTCTGCCAATCAGAAATCGCCAGCATGAAGCAACTTTGACTTAGCTTAAGCTTAGACTACCTGACCTCATTAAGGAGAGGTGGGACTCAATGATCTTTGGGGATCTCTGATATTGACTCCTGCATAACACAAAATTGGGTCGGGGGAGCACTCGTGAAAGTATTTCTGCATCCCTGAAGGGTAGAAATGAATTGTAAGCATCATTCTTGGAACTGAAGATGATATATGCATGACTTACTTTCTTCCTACAGAACTTCAGGCTCCGTATCTGCCCTTGAGTTTGAGCCCCAAGTTTAATTGAAGTGGTCTTCTTTTTCTATTCAGGAAAACAGAGGTCTTAAAACTTGGCAACTTTAAGCCTTGTGGATTTCAACTCCCAGAATTGAAGTTGGGAAGAATGGGACGGAAGTTCACAAGGCTTAAAGTTGCCAAGTTTGGGGACCTTTGGTTCTAAAACAATGTTCCTTCATTCCAGCTATTTCATAAATCAGAGTCTGTATGAGAGAGACGGAGGAATGAAAGGTGGGGTGGAGAGTAAACCTCTCCCTTTCTTTCTTTCTTTCTTTCTTTCTACCTCCCTCTCTCTCTCTCTCTCTCTCTCTCCCTCTCTCTTTCTCTGCATACCTCAGAAGATTTGTTTGCAGAGTGATAGGTAGCCTATGCAGAATTTCCATCTGTAGAGTTCTGGAAACTCCTATTCAAGACTGTTGGGAGCCTTTTAGAGTAGCTGGAACCCCTTCAGAGCAGTTTCCAATCAGTGGATCCGATACTGCTCTTAAGACGGACCATTGAGCTGACTGATCCAAAGCCATTTCCTGTATTTTATATACACTTGTGCTTTGTGTTGTTCTCTGGAACTTACCCAATCTCAGTGCCACCCATCTTATCCCAGCTAGGAGATGAAGGGGATGAATCAGCTGACGTGCAAAACACCTGGCTCCCAAGCTCTGAGATGCCTTCTGCTACAAACTACTTCCTGCAGTATATCAGCTCCAGGTGGGGGAGAATGTCGGCGACTTCCTCGTTTTCGCTGCTTTTCGCTGCTCCTTTCTTGAAGCAAGAGGGTGGCGGAGGGAGGGACGGCGGGTGTAACAAGGCAGGGTTGGCTTTCTTTCCTCCCAAATCGAAAAAAGGTATTTCTCTCCTTCCAGCATAGAAAACTCTACGAACAGTGCCGATGCTTCCAGCAACAAATTTGTATTTGGGCAGAATATGAGCGAAAGAGTACTGGTAAGCACTATCCAGCTTTGGAGGGCTTTTTATGGCTTTGGATGTACAGTGCTCAAAAAATTAAAGGGAACACTTAAAAAAACAGACTATAACTTCAAGGGAATCAAACTTCTGTGAAATCAAACTGTCCACTTACGAAGCAACACTGATTGACAGTCAATTTCACATGCTGTTGTGCAAATGGAATAGTTGTGCAAATGAAATATTCAATGAGAATATTTCATTCATTCAGATCTAGGATGTGTTAACAACACAAAAATAAATACTCTTTATTTATTTTTTTGAGCAGTATCAATATCAACTTTATTTGATTAGTCAATCGACCATATCAAAGCGAGAAAAAGGACCACATCGGTCGTCATAAAACTGTGATTGGTTAAAATACAATAAAATTGGCTAAAATAAAGGGAATTTGAATACATAATAAGTTAAAATGCAGTATAATAAGCTAAAATTGAGTAGTAAAACATGAGAATATAACTCATGCAAGGGATTATATTAAACAAATCTAAGATACTGATATAAAATATTCTTAAGTAAGTTCATCTCCTTTGCATGCCACCCCAATATGTTCTATAAAACGTATTCTCATCTGAACAGCCCTGACTATAAACTTAGCAGTTCTAGAAACTACGTATATATTTGTACCCTGAAGAAAATATGATAATTGTTTATTACAGTCCCAGTGTATGATTTTGTCAAGTAGGGGCTGTAAATACTGGGGTCTTACTGAGGAGTATAGTTTACAATTGAGTAGCACATGTGCAATGTCTTCTATTTCTGGTGCACCGCAAATGCATGTTCTCTCAAAATATGGTACTTGGTGGAATCGTCCATATTTGACCATAGAATCTAACTGCTCAAATCTTGCTCTAGTGAGTGCTGTTCTAGGATGTGTTAACAACATAAAAATAAATACTCTTTATTTATTTTTTTGAGCAGTATATTTTGCTCCGGTCAATGAAGCTGCACTAAGTCTGTAAGGTTACAGTTCATTCATTCCTGAGTTATATTTTTATAAAGGCAGTGAGGCTGTACAGATTCAGCAATGCTTCTCAGATAGTGGGGCACACACTCACACATCGGGGGGGGGCGTGGAGCGATGCCACGAGGGGCATGTGTGACCGCGGGAGCATGCGTGGTCCCTCTCTATCAATTCCCCTGGATGGGGAGGGTTTTCCCAGTTGCACGCTGCTCCGAGCCTGGAAGAGAAAGCAGCCTGGAGGGGCAGGGCGGCTGCATGGGTTCTTGTCGCTCCTGGCGGGTGCTGTTGTAGCCACGAACAATGTGGTGAACCTGCTGCTGGACAAGGAGGAGCATCCTCTGCAGCTGGGCAAAAGCTTCGAACTGGACCCTAAAGCTTCCTTCCACACCATTTGATTAAGGTGGCCTGACCCTGTGTCAAAAAAGATGTCAAAACACAGATCAGAGAATTGGGGAGGCGCAAAATGTTTACTTCTTCCTAGGGGGGCACAGCAGAATATAATTGGGAAGCACCGAGCTATAGCAACACATTTTTATTTTATTTCATTAATTTGACTTCTATGCAGCCCAATCGCTTGAGACTCGGAGCGGCTTACAACACTTATAAAAACACAATATAATACAATAGTAAAGAAGTCGATATTAATACTAAAACACATTAAAATAATAAAAACAATAAAATCACATTATAAACCCACAACAATCCCATTAATCAAAACATATCCTATCGACACAGTATCGTTCCTCTCCTGCCTATTATGTTATTACCCATATATTACATTCATACTTTTTCTTTTTCTTTTTTTTTTCTTTATTTTGTAGAGTCCACCCAAATTGAATGAGGTCAGCACAGACAGTAACAAGGAAAACACCGGTGACTCTGGCTCTGAGTCTTCATCACAGGAAGCCACACCAGAAAAAGGTAAAACAAACAACTGTTCAAGAACTCTTCATTGTTAAAAACTTGGCTTCTGGTTATCCCTTTGTCCCCATCAAGCCTCTCTCTCTCTCTCCCCGCTTTGTCTCTCTCCCCCTCTCTCTCTCTGTGTCTTTCCCCCACCCGTTTCTCTCCCTATCTGTCTCTCTCTCTTTCCCCCTCTCTTTCCGTCCTCCTTTCTCCTGCTCTCTAGCAGCTTCTGTCTCACAGCCACTTATAGCCCTTAATAATAATAATAATAATAATAATAATTATTATTATTTATTAGATTTGTATGCCCGCCCCTCTCCATAGACTCGGGGCGGCTCACAACAATAACAAAGACAATGTAAGAACAAATCTAATAATTTAGAAAAAACACTAAAAACCCCATTATTAAAAGCAAGCAACAACAATAGAACAATACAGATACAAATCTAATAATTAAAACTATGACTAAAACCCATTACCTTAAAAACAATTGATACCACATAATCATAACAACACATAACTTTCAATGGTCGGGGGTGGTGGTGGATACACTAGTTACCCCATGCCTGGCAACATAGATAGATCCATTATTGTAACTTTAAAATCCTTGTGACGTTAAATATTGAAGATAAAACAAAGTACCATCACTTTGGAGTAGGATACTTGTGAAAACTGTTTAAAATAATCATACCAGATTCAGAACATGTGCAACTTACACCGACAAAGTCTTCATTTTGTTTTTAAAAAACGCTAAACATTGTTGCTTTACTATTTTAGTAAATATATTTTATGGCCAATGTATTATGGCTGCCCACTCCAGAATACTCGGTCGGTTATGTACATACATTTAGTAAAATGTATTATGTGCAAATGTATATTTATTTATTCATTCATTCATTCATTCATTCATTCATTCATTTATTAGATTTGTATGCCGCCCCTCTCCGTAGACTCGGGGCAGCTCACAACAATAACAAGAACAATGTAAAAACAAATCTAATAATTTAAAAAAGACTAAAAACCCCATTATTAAAAGCAAACACACACACAAACATTCCATGTATAAACTGTATAGGCCCGGGGGAGATGTGTCAGTTCCCCCATGCCTGACGGCAGAGATGGGTCTTAAGAACTTTACGAAAGGCAAGGAGGGTGGGGGCAGTTCTGATCTCCGGGGGGAGCTGGTTCCAGAGGGTCGGGGCCGCCACAGAGAAGGCTCTTCTCCTGGGTCCCGCCAAACGACATTGTTTAGTCGACGGGACCCGGAGAAGGCCAACTCTGTGGGACCTAACCGGTCGCTGGGATTCGTGCGGCAAAAAGCGGTCCCGGAGGTATTCTGGTCATAATTGAAAACAGTTTAGAGATCCATGTTTTTTATAACACAAGTTGGATACTTGGGCTGGAATTTGCAGCATTGGCATCCTTCGGTCTCAAAAGACCATGGTATCATGCTCTGGATTCCCCAGAGCATGAAGCCTGGGTAGGTTAGTATGGAGGATAGACTGTTAGCCAAGCAGCAGATCCTCCCTCTCCACGTCTCTGTAATATTCCAGTGGAATGGCATAGGCTGTTTCTGGGACTCCAGTTCTGGATTTTGCCTCTAAGTTTACTCCTGAAGCCTTTTCCAATGATGGATAAAGCCACCACAAGGCAGTGGAGGTTTGCAATCAGTGTTTCCCTTCTCCTAGTGGTTGACCCAGGGCGTCTTTCGTATCTTGCCATGCTCTTAGCGTACCACATCGCTTGCAGAGACCGCATTCATGACCGTTGACCTATTCTAGTAGGTTTCATCCACTCAGTCCGCCGGAATCTTTTAGGCCGGAATATGTCATAGATATTTACCATCCCAGCAATAGGCTGACTATTCATTAGTTTTGGTGCTCATTTTTATTGAAGCTATTTATTTTGCTGGTGGGCAAAGTGTTGGTGAGGATTGTCTAAGTGGGTTAATTGTTGTTCTGTGGTTCTTTTTGCTGCATTTAATTCATTTTAAACAGACTATACATTGATTTCTATAGTATAACAAATTTAGTAACTAAAATTTCATGGGGAAAAGTTAATTTTGTTAGAGGGTTTTTTTGTATCTTCTATTCATCCAAGCTATGCATGAATGGATACAGGTAGTTCTTGACTTACAGCTGTAATTGAGCTCAGAATTAATAGTCATAAGCATGCCAGTTAAGTGAATCACCATGTGACCACATCTGGTTTATGACCTTTTTTTGCCTCCGTTTTACCTGTTTTCTTCAGTTGGAGGTTTTTTGCTCAAAACTAGAAGTAAATGCGGGAAACTGGAAAAAACAATCTAAATCAGGGGTCTCCCACCTTGGCAACCTTAAGACTTGCGGGCTTCAACTCCCAGAATTCCTCGGCCACCTTTGCTGGCTGAGGAATTCTGGGAGTTGAAGTTCACAAGTCTTAAAGTTGCTAAGGTTGTAGACCCCTGGTCTAAATTGCAGACATGTGCCCACAATTGTTTACCAAGCAGCCAAAATGTGATCCCATGACTGTGGGGGGGGGGGGGGGAGGCACCCGTTGGAACTCTAGACTGGGTCGTAAGTAGCTTTGGGGAGATCCGTTGTAACTTTGAATGGTCCCTAAGCCAGTGTTTTTCAACCAGTGTGCCGTGGCACACTAGTGTGCCGTGAGACATGGTCAGGTGTGCCGTGGAGAAATTAAACATGGGTCCCCAAACTATGGCCCGTGTGTTGGATACGGCCCATGGAGGCCATTTATCCCGGTGCCAGCCGCCTCCATCCGAACATAAACATTCCCCTCACAATCCCTCCAACTATCAGCGACAGGAAGAGTGGAGGCACAGGGAACGCTCACTGACCAATCACCTAGGATTCATCCCGACCACTAGCGATGAACCAATAGCAGTCCGCCTCTTATCCACACCCAGGAAGGTCCCCGCTTGGGCTGCCGCGCACTTGTCATTGTGTGGCCGCGGCAAGTAGTTGAAACTGCTAGTCCTCCCCTTGGTCCCGATTTCTAATCCTGGTCAGGACTGGAGGTAAATATTGCCACCACTAGATGAAGCCTCAGCCTCAGCTGGTTATGTCTCTCCTGATGGTGTATATACTGTAGGCATTTGACCTTTTTATAAGAAGCCCCCGCAGAGGATGATATGCAATGCATCACAATAACTATATGTATAATATGTACTGTGTTAGAGTGTCATTTTGTGTCATTTTGGTTGGTGGTGTGCCCCAGGATTTTGTAAATGTAAAAAATGTGCCGCGGCTCAAAAAACGTTGAAAATCACTGCCCTAAGCAACTGGGTCACTAAGCGAGAACTACCAGCATGAAAAATGTTCCCCCAGTCCTGATACTGTTTTTCTCGTAATTGATCGCACTATGTTGATTTTCATCTCTAAAACAAAATTTGGCTATACATTTCCAACAGGTTTGGAAGTCAAGACTTCCCACACCTTAACCTTTTTTTCCCTTTCTTTCCAGCCAATAATATTTCAGAATCTCTCGCTGAGTCCGCCGCAGCCTATACAAAAGCAACAGCCAGGAAATGTCTCCTGGAGAAGGTAGAAGTAATCACAGGAGAGGAAGCTGAGAGTAATGTGCTACAGGTGAGTAAGGCCCGCAGAAGTCAGCACTGGGCTTATGCAACTCCCAGGATGTTTGTCTAACTTGCTGTTGTTTGCCAGGAGAGTGGGAGTACGCTGTGGAGAAACCTTGTGTACGCACACTTGGGAAGTTTGCAAAGTTGTAGCCTGGAGCATCTTGTCTCTGTCAGTCTTCAGCCAGTCTTCAGAACAGGCACAACCAAAAACTTCAGGGAGTTTAAATCGTTGGTTTTTTTCTTCCTTTCAAAAGTTCTACAGGTTAAAAATCTGCTTGGTACGGAAAATGCAGGTGGTGCTCGACTTATTTATTTATTATTTACAGTGATACCTCGTCTTACAAACGCTTCATCATATAAACTTTTCAAGATACAAACCCGGGATTTAAGATTTTTTTGCCTCTTCTTACAAATTATTTTCACCTTGCAAACCCACCGCCGCCGCTGGGATGCCCCGCCTTCGGACTTCCATTGCCAGCGAAGCGCCCGTTTTTATGCTGCTGGGATTCCCCTGAGGTTCCCTCCATGGGAAACCCCACCTCCGGACTTCCGTGTTTTTGTGATGCTGCAGGGAAATCCCAGCAGTGCAAAAATGGGTGCTTCGCTGGCAACGGAAGTCTGGAGGTGGGGTTTCCCAGTGAGGGGAGCCTCAGTGAAATTGCAGCATCGCAAAAACATAGAGGTCCGGAGGTGGGGTTTTGAGGACTTCAGTGTTTTTGCAATGCTGCGATTTCACTGATGCTCTCTGGGAAACCCCACCTCTGGACTTCCGTTGCCAGCGAAGCGCTCGTTTTTGTGATGCTGTAATTCCCCTGCTGGGATTCCCCTGCAGCATCGCAAAAACACAGAAGTCTGGAGGTGGGGTTTCCCATGGAGGGGAGCCTCAGGGGAATCCCAGCAGTGCAAAAATGGGCGCTTCGGCTGGCAAAAGGAGTGAATTTTAGGCTTGCATGCATTAATCGCTTTTCCATTGATTCCTATGGGAAACATTGTTTCATCTTACAAACTTTTCACCTTAAGAACCTCGTCCCAGAACCAATTAAGTTTTTAAGACAAGGTATCACTGTATTTATATTGTATTTGTATGCCGCCGCTCTCCGAGGACTTGGGGCAGCTCACAACATATATAAAGAGACAATAATAAAATTAATCCAATTAATACATAAAAACAATCCTTAAAAATCTACTTTTAAAACTTCCATTTAACATTCATTCAACAATCATACTAAAGGATTGAGCCCAAAATTTATGTGGCTAAGTGAGATAGTTGTTAAGCAGGTTTTGTTCCACTTTGCAACTTTTCTTACCACAGTTGTTGAGTCGGTCACCGCAGTCGATAACCTGGTTGTTAAATGAATCGGGCATCCCCCATTGACTTTGCTTGCCAGAAGGTCGCCAAAGGAGGCCACATGACCCCGGGGGACACTGCAGCAGTCATAAATATGAGCCAGTGACCAAGTGTCCAAATGTTGACCATGGCGGATGCTGCAACAATCATGTGAAAAACAGTCAGAAGTCATTTTTTTCAGTGCTGCTGTACCTTTAAACAGTCAGTGAACAAATGATTATAAGTTGAAGACTACCTATACAAGCCCAGGCTTTAAATGCGACCAAAGCAGTTTCCGTGCTGTAGCCGGGCCTGAATCCTGACTGTTGAGGGCCTAGATAATCGGCTTCTTCCAAGGACTGCTGGAGCTGGAATGCCACCACCTTCTCAACAACCTTCCCCATAAAGGGAAGGTTGGAGACTGGACGATAGTTATTGAGAATGGCTGGGTCCAGGGAAGGCTTCTTGAGGAGGGGGCGCACAAGTGCCTCCTTGTAGGGATCCGGAAAGGACCCCATCCTCAAAGAACCGTTGACAATCTCCTGGACCCAGCTCCGTGTCACCTCCCTGCTGATTGAAACCAGCCAGGAGGGACATGGATCCAGTAAGCAAGTGACAGAACTCACAGCTCCAATGGCCTTGTCCACTTCATCAGGTGTCACCAGATCAAGCTCTTCCCAGACAGATGGACAAGTACGGGCCCCAGTCACCTCAACTGACTCGTTGTCAGTCGACTCTGTAATCCAATTGGAGTTGAGGTCCGTCTGGATCCAAGCGATTTTATCAGCGAAAAACGTGTTAAAATCCTCGGCACTACGCTGTAAGGGCTCCCCAATTCCCCCCGATTAAGAAGGGAGTGGGTCATCCTAAACAGAGCGGCCAGGCAGGATTCCACTGATGCAATCAAGGCGGCATGATACGCGCATCTTGCTGCCTTGAGCGCCACTTTGTAAGTCTTAATGTGAGCTCTTACAAGTGTTCGATCGGATTCGGACCTACTCTTCCTCCATCGCTTCTCTAGACATCTCTTCTGGCGTTTCAACTCCCAGAGCTCCTCGTTGAACCATGGAGCTCTATGGGGTCTAACGCCACGGAGAGGTCGCAACGGCGCAATCTGGTCAAGAGCCTCCGCTGCAGCCTTGTTCCAGGCCTCAGCAAGAGACTCTGCCGAACTGTGTACGAGTGCATATGGAATAACCCCAAGTGACCTCTGAAAGCCCTCTGGGTCCATCAGGCGTCTGGGGCGGAACCACCTAGTCAGTTCCGCCTCCCTGCGGGGAAGGATTGGAGCCAGGAAGTCAAGCCGCAATAGAAAATGGTCTGACCATGACAAAGGCAACACTTCTAAGCCCCTTAGTCTCAGACCATTACTCAGTTGCTCAGAGAGGAATACCATGTCGGGTGTGTGCCCCCCCCTTGTGAGTTGGACCCTGTACTACTTGAGTCAGGTCCATGACTGTCATGGTGGCCATGAACCCCTGCGCTAGCCCAGAGGTTTTGCCGAGTGATGGTAGGTTAAAGTCCCCCAAGACAATAAGCCTGGGGAACCCCACCGCCAGCCCGGCTAACTCCTCGAGCAGCACAGGCAGGGCTGTTGACACGCAGCTGGGAGGCAGGTACGTGAGTAACAAGCCCACCTGAACACCTAAGTCCAACTTCACCAGGAGGGACTCACAACCTGCAATCTCTGGAGCAACGAGTCTACACAGGCAAAGGCTCTCCCTGGCTATAATAACCACTCCTCCCCCCCTTCCCTGGGGTCGAGGCTGATGCCGTACCTGAAACCCGGCTGGGCAAATTTCAGAGAGAGGAACTGCTCCCTCTGGGCCCAGCCAGGTTTCAGTCACACATGCCAGGTCAGCCTCCTCATCCAGGATCAATTCCCAGATGGGGAGAGCTTTATTTACCACCGACCTGGCATTGAGTAGCAGCAGCCTGAGTCCAGGGCCAGAATTACACTCATCACCAGTATTCTGGGTTGAGCTCATGGAGCCGGAAGAATAGCGATCCCTCCTTCCCCTGGAATGGCTAGCTCCATGGCTCCCACCATATCTACCTCTCCCCAGCAAGACCGGAATATTCTGACCCTCTGTCACCCCAGAGAAAGGTGCCCCCCCCTCCTGCCTCTTCAGCATCAGGTGTGCCGAACATTTCATACATGCCATTTATTTATTTATTATTTAGATTTGTATGCCGCCCCTCTCCGCAGACTCGGGGCAGCTCACAGCAGGATACAACAATTCATGACAAATCTAAATATAATTTAAAATATTTTTTTAAAAAACCATTTACTAAGCAAACATACACACAAACATACCATGCATAAATTGTACATGCCCGGGGGAGGTGATTCAGTTCCCCCATGCCTGACGACAAAGGTGGGTTTTAAGGAGTTTACGAAAGGCAGGGAGAGTAGGGGCAGTTCTAATCTCTGGGGGGAGTTGGTTCCAGAGAGTCGGGGCCGCCACAGAGAAGGCTCTTCCCTTGGGGCCCGCCAACCGACATTGTTTAGTTGACGGGACCCGGAGAAGGCCCACTCTGTGGGACCTAATCGGTCGCTGGGATTCGTGCGGCAGAAGGCGGTCTTGGAGATATTCTGGTCCAGTGCCATGAAGGGCTTTAAAGGTCATAACCAACACTTTGAATTGTGACCGGAAGTTGATCGGCAGCCAATGCAGACTGCGGAGTGTTGGTGAAACATGGGCATACCTAGGTAAGCCCATGACTGCTCTCGCAGCTGCATTCTGCACGATCTGAAGTTTCCGAACACTTTTCAAAGGTAGCCCCATGTAGAGAGCATTACAGTAGTCGAACCTCGAGGTGATGAGGGCATGAGTGACTGTGAGCAGTGAGTCCCGGTCCAGATAGGGCCGCAACTGGTGCACCAGGCGAACCTGGGCAAACGCCCCCCTCGCCACAGCTGAGAGATGGTTCTCTAATGTGATCTGTGGATCGAGGAGGACGCCCAAGTTGCGGACCCTCTCCGAGGGGGTCAATAACTCCCCCCCCAGGGTGATGGACAGACAGATGGGATTGTCCTTGGGAGGCAAAACCCACAGCCACTCTGACGTATCCGGGTTGAGTTTGAGTCTGTTGACACCCATCCAGGCCCCAACAGCCTCCAGACACCGGCACATCACTTCCACTGCTTCGTTGACTGGACATGGGGTGGAGATGTAAAGCTGAGTATCATCGGCGTATTGATGGATGATCTCACCCAGCGGTTTCATGTAGATATAATTCTATACATCTTTAAAGTTGCTGAGGTTGAAAAAACTGCTGTATGCTGACTATACAGAGCATACATTTAGATATGACCACTCAAGCTTGACAGAGTCATGTAAACAATATCAATAATTAAACCTGCCGGACAAGACCAAAGACTTACCTAATTCAGAAATATTGTTTTATGACTTGCCTGTTGCTTCTTTTAAAAAGAAAATCCTCTTTTTATTGTACGTAATATCTGTTGCTAGCTGCCTTGGAATTTAGAAGTACCATCCTTTTTACAATCTCTTGTTTGATTTATCTTCTTTATTTTGCCTGCTTGAAATGCTATTTTTATCTGATGCATAGATGAGAGGGATCGTGGAAAGCGTTTCCATCTTCCTTATCAGGGAGAAATAATACTTTTGAATTTGGGGAGAGCACGAAAGCCCATTTTTTCAAATCTGTTGGAGGCTTTGTGGTTTGTGATCTCCTCGTTCGCTGCCTCCATTAAAGTTCTCCAGCTAATGTTTCTGTTACAGATTCAATGCAAGTTGTTTGTCTTTGATAAGAGCTCCCAGTCCTGGGTGGAAAGAGGCCGAGGGCTTCTGAGGCTGAATGACATGGCGTCTACAGATGATGGGACATTGCAGTCACGCCTGGGTAAGAGGGAAAGGCACCAGAAACCTAACCGACCAACCACTGCAGGAGACTAGATTGCAGTGGGATCCAATATACTCCTGGATCCATTTCCATGCCACCCAGTTCTTATGGACGGGCACACCAAAATAAACATTTGTAGCTTGCAGGAGTAGCCTGTGGCATCAGGTGCCCTTGTGATTAAGTAGACCAGTGTTTCCCTACCTTGGCAACTTGAAGATATTTGGACTTCAACTCCCAGAATTCCCCAGCCAGCAAATGCTGGCTGGGGAATTCTGGGAGTTGACGTCCAGATATCTCCAAGTTGCCAAGGGTGGGGAAAATCAAGCATTGTTAGGATACCAGTCTTGTAAAAGGAATAAAGGGAACCGGGGGGAGTGGGGGATCAGCTTTCTACAACATAAATTATGCAGGAATACATGAAACTGGTTTATCCTCCGACTGCGATTGTTGAACGATATCAGGATGATTTCCTGCCCCTTCTGAGAAAGCTATATAACATCCCAGCAACTTTATCCCAGCAACTTGAAGGTGTGTGGACTTCAGCTCTCGGTCGACACATCTAACAGTCGCTGAGGTTGAGAAATATTGATCCATATCCTAAGATGAAATATAACATACTTAAAAGCATCATCACTCCTCCAGAACATTCGAAAAAGTTCAATCAACTTCATCCCTCGGTAAAACGTTAAGTGTGATGACCTTTTGCCTGCCCCGATGATTGGCAGAATGAAGTACTTGTGACTTATGGGATTGACGTTGATAGAAACACAGCTGCTTTTGAATACACACACACACACTTCCTTTAGGACAGACGCTTTACTTCTTAATCAAAGCTAAGAAGAAAAAAACCCATCAAGTTTAGTACTATGTCTTGAACAATCTTCCAATCTTTCCTTCCTTTCTTTGGGTTGTGGGAATTCCATCTTCCTGCTGTAGGAACTGCCAATTCAGGGGGTTGTACTGCAAAGGTTTGTGGATTTGGATTTATGTGAGTGCTGTAGTGTTTTTGAATGCAGACGTTTAGAAAAAATAACCATGTCTCTTTCGTCTCCGTGGTATTTTCAATTAGTAATGAGAACACAAGGCAGTCTGCGATTAATCCTGAACACCAAACTATGGGCTCAGATGCAGATTGATAAAGCCAGTGAGAAAAGCATCCGGATCACAGCCATGGACACCGAAGACCAAGGAGTCAAAGTGTTCCTTATATTGGTAAGGCCACAGATTGAGCCGTGGATATTTGTTTGTTTGTTTGTTTGTTTGTTTGTTTGTTTGTTTGTTTGTTTATTAGACTTGTATGCCGCCCCTCTCCATAGACTCGGGGCGGCTAACAACAGTAAAAAAACAATATAAACAAATCTAATATTAAAAGTAGTTTAAAAACCCCAATTAAAGAAACCAATCATACATACAAACATACCATGCATAAATTTTGTAAGCCATATATTTGAGAAGGCATGGGAAGTCTACGTTGCAACTGGAGGTTCTGATCCATCGTAATTACCCATTTAACACATTAGCAGAGTTGGAAAGGACCTGGCAGGTCATCTAGTCTACCCATTCTGTCCAAGCAAGAGACCCTACATCTGCCTCCACCTAGGATCGAACGCACAACCTCCTGATTGTATTTACCAGAATGCTGTCTGGCACCATCCTTCTGTATAGCAGTCCCCTTTGTTTCTTTTGGCCTGTTTTCTTAGCTGATGGGTACATTTCCCATCTAAACAATGATGTCCAACCACCATTTTATTTATTCTTTGATTAGATTTAAATCCAACCTTTATTTTGGGTCAGCTTAAGGCCACAAGCATACCTAACGCCCCCTACCTTCTATTTTTCAACAGCCATTCTACAATGTAGGTTGGGCTGAGAAAGAGGGAAGGTCAGCAAAACCCCTCAGCCATCTTCCAAGCTCAAGGAAGGAAGAGCCTCCCAGATTTTAGCCCGCTAATGTAACCACTATACCAGACTGGCTCTCTTGATTTTCTTAGAAAGCTTGCAGGGGGCTTCTGTGATGTTAAGAGCCAGCATTAGGTTTGACCCTAAGCTAGAGGTCTTCAAACTTGGCAAGTTTAAGATTTGTGGGCTTCAACTCCCAGAATTCTCCAGCCAGCTATGGCTGGAGTGGACAATTCTGGGAGTTGAAGTCCCCAAGTCTTAAACTTGCCAAGTTTGAAGACCCCTGCCCTAAACTTTACAGCGTGCCACTTTCTATTTTTTTACCTTATTTTCAATGCACAAAACCCATTTGGCAAAAAGCACAACCAGCACCAAGTGAAGTGTCCGCATACACATTGTTCTGCCTGACTGGGCTCAGGCGATAACGGTCCAGGAAAAAAGATCAAACACACAGTTGCTTTGCTAATCAGCAAACTTGTATTAAACAAACAGAAGAAAGAAAACTGTCCTTATTGTCAGGAGTAAAACACAGTTCGAGGCAAACGGTCAGCCAAATACAAAGTGCAGGAAAAAGCAAACAAAGACAAACTGCACGGAGCAGAAACGTTCCAAGAGCGCTCTGAAGTTTCAAGGCACGAGAGCAGCAGCTAGTCCCAGAGTTTTCAACTCCCACTTGCCTGACAATGCTGGGTTGAAATCCAAAGGCACAGAACAGAGACTTCAAAGCAGGAACCACAAAGCCACACAAACCACCCAGATAAACATCCACAGTTTGCCTCTGCCTCTGTTCTCTTTTATAACTGTAGCCCTCATTATGGGGACCACACCCAGCCCTCATTATGGGGACCACACCCAGCCACAGGTGCTACTATGATCACCGGTGATAGTCCCTTAATTGAGCCTTCCCTTGCATGGCTCTCCGGCTATGCATGTCTATTAGCTGTTCAGCACCTGAATCCAATGAGGAGAGGCTATCGGATGGGCTGTTTACTAAATTCCCCGGGCTGTCTGCCATGTCCTGTGGTCTGTCTGCCAACTCCTGAACCATCTGCCTCATCCTCTGGGCTGTCTGCCACGTTTTCCTGGCTGTCAGCCAGGCTTTCGCAATTACTTTGGGACGCATCTCTCACATATGTGGGGGCAACAGCTGGCCCAGGCCCAAACACAACACACATCAGGCAATCCAATGTATGAGAACAGAAAGAATAAACCCAGATGTCGTGGCTTATTAGTTATGGGTTAAGGCAGGGAAAGGCAAAGTTGGCTCTTCTATGACATGTGGACTTCAACTCCCAGAATTCCTGAGCTAGCATGATTTACTCAGGGCTTCTGGGAGTTGAAGTCCACAAGTTGATTATAAGGAACCAAAAGCTTTCCTATAATCAAGGCGAAGCAGGGCATCCTCCACAGCTAGGATTTAGAATTTAGACTTTATTTGAAAATCAAGATCTTGTGTTGGAGTTTTGGTTAATATGCCAGAGACCTCATTTTTATTCATTGGTATAAGCATGTCCTTGTCAATGTGAACAAATAAGAATAAAAATAAATATGTAACTGCAAGAGCGTCATAGGATTCTAGTTGGAAGGCTTTCTGGTTTGCCGCTAGATGATAGATGGATGGATTGATAGACAGACAGACTCCCCGGCTGGTTGCAGAATCCAAATTACAGCGTTTCTAGCATGTTACTGCCAACCTCTATCTCAAGGGGAACCCCCAACTCCATACATAACTAGTTCCATGTTGAAATGCCCTTACTTGTTGGAAAATTTTCTGATTTGCAATCTACCACTTTGTCACCCAAATCAGTTACAGTGGTACCTCTTCCAAAGAACGCCTGTACTTCAAAACTTTTCTAGATAAGAACCAGGGGGTTCAAGATTTTTTTGCCTCTTCTTAAGAAACATTTTCTACTTAGGAACCCAACAATGATGGTAACACTTCCACACAAAACCTATGGGACACAATGAAAGCCTATGTGCGAGGAACCTATATTGCATACCAAAATAAAAAGAAAAAACAGAAACAAAACAGCCTATCCACACTAAAAATAAAACTTCAGAACCTTGAAAAAACCCTACAAATGAAACCAGACAACGCCGAAATTTTAGGAGAATTGAATATTACAAAACATTACATAAACCTGCAAACTCAAGAAGAACTCTCACATAAACTAAGGATCGCCAAACAAAAGCACTTTGAATTTGCAAACAAACCTGGGCGATGGTTAGCCTCAAAACTCGCTCACCAAAAAGCAGATAAAATTATAGAGGCATTATATGATCATACAGATGCTTTAAAAACAACACTCAGCGATAAAAAACAAATAATTAAATCTTTCTTTGAGGAATTATATAAAAAAGATGACGTAAATGAACAATTAATAAATAATCTATTCAAGAACTTAGAAAATACAGAAAAAATAAATAAGGAAGATCAGGATATGCTAAATGACAAAATAACATCAATGGAACTAACTAGTGCAATTACAAAACAAAAAAATAATAAAACCCCGGGCACAGACGGTATACCTGCCGAATTCTATAAACAATTTCAAGAAATTCTGGAGCCTATAATGTTACCCCTTGTTAATGAAATTCTCGAGGGTTCAAAACTTCCTTCCTCCTGGAACGAGGCCTACATAACTTTAATACCTAAAGATACACAAAATAGAGCTCACATTCAAAATTATCGTCCAATATCCCTGCTTAACTCAGATTATAAAATCTTTGCATCCATCATAGCCGAAAGATTTAAACGAATATTAACTGTTAGAATACATACAGACCAAAATGGCTTCCTTCCAGCAAGAAACATAACAACAAACACAAGGATTATTTTGGACTCTTTAGAATACTACGATAAAAACATAGATAAACCAGTAGCATTCCTATTCGTAGATCTACAGAAAGCTTTTGATAGTTTATACTGGCAATTCTTTATAACACAAATAGCGTCAATGCAATTTGGTAATAAATTTACAGAACTCATTAAAACTATATACTCAATACAAACAGCCAAAATACTGATAAACAATGATATGACGGAAACAATAAGTATAAAAAAAGGAGTGAGGCAGGGCTGTCCCTTAGCCCCCCTGATTTTTATCTTTGCACTAGAAGTTCTACTAAATAAAATAAGACACAATAAGGAAATCCAAGGATTAAAAATTAAAAATGAACACTATAAACTTCAAGCTTTTGCTGATGACATGGTGTTCATTGTACAAGACCCCTTAAAATCTGCACCTATCCTAATTAATGAAATAAATAAATTTGGAGAGATTACTGGATTAAAAATTAATAGAGAAAAAACAAAAATGATAACAAAAAATATGACAAAACAGCAGATATCGAAATTAGAAGAATCCACTAAAATAAAAACCGCCAAAAAAGTTAAATACTTAGGATTATGGATTACCGCAAATTGCAGCACTATCAAGAAAGACAATTACGATAAACTAATCAATGAAATGGACAAAGATTTTTGCAGATGGTCGACACTCCCACTCTCTATAATGGGGAAAATTGCTGTAATTAAAAGCAATATACTTCCTAGATTTCTATACCTTTTCCAAACTGCACCCATTAAACTAAATAGGACCTTTTTCAAAAACTTACACAAAAAAATTCGCAAATTCATATGGACAAAAAAAAAGGCCAGGATAAAACTTAAGGACCTACAAGACCATAGGTCAAGGGGTGGTTTTTGGGTTACCAAACATGGAACTATACTACCATGCCTCAATTGTAAACCTACTGAAAGAATGGATAATACTTAAAAATTCTAGAATATTAACACTTGAAGGCTATGACCTTCAATCCGGGTGGCACAAGTTTCTGATGACAGACATAGATAAAATACCAACATATTTCAGATCACACTACATCCGAAAAACCTTAATTAACACCTGGCACTTCATTAAAAAAACCCACTACCTCTGCATTCCAAAATGGATTTCACCAACAGAAGCCATTATATACCCGAATGCATTAACCCCTGATAAAATTATAACATACGACCAACTACTAAACGAAAATAATGAGCTAATCCCTAAGCAAAAACTCATGGAAAAAGGTATTAAAGTAGATTGGTTACACTACCTACAAATAAAATCAAAATATAATGAAGATAAGAACAAATCAGACTTCCAAAAAAATAACCCCCTCGATAAAATAATTTTTGGTCCACAAAAAAAGCAAATATCAAATATATACAATATCCTCCTTCAACACGATACTGTTGAAGAAATAGTTAAAGGATCTATGATAGCGTGGTCACAAAACTTTGGGTACACAATTTATTTAAACGAATGGGAAAAAATTTGGACTGCTAACTATAAACTAATGATGGCAACCTCATATAAGGAAAACCATTATAAAATGTTCTACAGATGGCACTTGCCACCTGCTAGACTTGCAAAAATGTATCCAAATCTATCACCATTATGTTGGAAATGCAGAGAAAAACCAGGTACATATTACCACATCTGGTGGACATGTGAAACCACCCAAAAATATTGGGAAAAAATTAAAACTATACTAGAACAAATTACTTCTCAGACTATCCATGCAAAACCCGAACTATTTCTACTAGGAATCACAAGACAAAATTTTAGTAAAGAAAACAGATATATTATAATCCATATTATTACAGCCGCACGGATTTTATATGCACAATTTTGGAAGCAAGAAAAAACCCCAACTACTCTATCACTCTTGATTAAAATAATGGAATGCGCAGAAATGTCCAAACTAACAATGGAACTGCAAAACAAGGATGAGACAGATTTCTACAAAGCTTGGGATAAATGGTACCTCTGGTTAAAAAAAAGGAATTATCTAAAAATTACTCATCAAGAAAAATATCCAACAAAAACAACTTGAAAAAATAGCAATTTACATCACAAATCATAACATCAAACTGAAACAACAAACTGTAAACATCGATCGACACGAACTCCAACTTTACAAAGAAAATAAACCCCTAAATGAATTATATATATTGGCACTAAAAACTACATTCAAAACATATCGATAAAGCCTTAGGGTAAAACACACCAACTACGAGCTCAAACTACAGGCCGCAAATCATGAAAGACCCAGCTCTAACGCTGGTTTTCGCTTCTCTATCCCCCCCTCCTTCTTCTCCCTATCCCCCTTCCTTCTATATCTACTTCCCTCCCTTCACAACCCCCTTCTCCCACTCCCCAATTACTACATAAGTAGAGTGTAAAAAATGTACAATATGCATATCTCTTTTGTCTTTCTGTATTTGGTTTTTATTGTATATATTTAATAAATTTATTTTCAACCAAAAAAAAGGAACCCGAGCCTGGAAAAATTTCCCAGGAAATTTTGGCCAGTTTCCTGCCATTCCCCCTGGGTTTCTCTCTCTGGCACAGTGTATGGGAGGCAGCCTTGTGCCGGGTGTATGGGAGGCGCGTGCTCCTCCTTGCCGCCTCAGAGAGGTTTTTTTTTAAAGCCTTAAAGTTTTGGATTTTTTTCATTCCCCTCACCTCACCTTCTTCCTTTGGCATTGACTGTCCTCCTCCTCTTCTTCTTCCTCCTCCTCTTCCCACCCAAATTCCGAGCTTTTATTTATTTCCTAATGGGTTTGCACGCATTATTTGCTTTTACATTGATTCCTATGGGAAAAATTGCTTCTTAAGAACGTTTCTACTTAAGAAATCTGGTCATGGAACAAAATAAGTCCTTAAGTAGAGGTACCAATGTACAGTGATACCTTGTCTTACAAACTTAATTGGTTCCGGGACGAGGTTCTTAAGGTGAAAAGTTTGTAAGACGAAGCAATGTTTCCCATAGGAATCAATGGAAAAGCGATTAATGCGTGCAAGCCCAAAATTCACCGCTTTTGCCAGCCGAAGCACCCGTTTTTGCACTGCTGGGATTCCCCTGAGGCTCCCCTCCATGGGAAACCCCACCTCCGGACCCCTGTGTTTTTGCGATGCTGCGATTTTACTGAGGCTCCCCTCGCTGGGAAACTCCACCTCCGGACTTCCGTTGCCAGCGAAGCGCCTGTTTTTGCCCTGCTGGATTCCCCTGCTGGGATTCCCCTGCAGTATCACAAAAACACGGAAGTCCGGAGGTGGGGTTTCCCATGGAGGGGAGCCTCAGGAGAATCCCAGCAGCGCAAAAACGGGCGCTTCGCTGGCAACAGAAGTCCGGAGGCAGGGCATCCCAGCGGCGGCGTTGGGTTTGTAAGGTGAAAATAGAAGAGGCAAAAAAAATCTTAAACCCCGGGTTTGTATCTTGAAATGTTTGTATGACGAGGCGTTTTTAAGACAAGGTATCACTGTATTTGTATTTGAACCTCTGGGTTGATAGACAGAGAATGTGACCCAGTTCTGTGCATCCTATGCAAAGTGCCCCCATCTGGTTTCCTAAGAGTGGCCTCACCCAGCCTTGAATACTCTGTGGCGATCCCATTGCTCTCCACTGTTAATAGCTGCTTTCATGCTTCCTCTTCCTGCCTTGCATTGATTTGGCCACTCTCATCGTGGAAGCCTTTCAGATGCGCAGGGATCAGCCTTGTGTTCTTTAGCAATCAGATCGTATTTTTTGGCTAAATGGACAGTGGCTCAGCGATTAAAGACACTGAGCTTGGCAGTTGCAAAGGTTGACAGACTGGGTTCAAGACCCAGCACCGTGGACGGGATGAGCTCCCATTCCGGTTCCAGCTCCTGCCCACCTAGCAGTTTGAAAGCATGTAAATGTGAGTAGATTAATAAATGCCACTTCAGTGGGAAGGTCATTGTGTTCCATTGGCCTTTGGCATATAGCCATGGAAAATGTACGCGGCTTAAGAAAAGGAGGTGATGATGTGCCCGTGTCAGCAGCACATATACTAAAATTGGAACGATACAGAGAAGAAAAGGAGATGAGCACCGCTCCCTAGAGACCAACGCACCTGGGCAGGGGAAAACCTTTACCTACTTGGACAAGTGACTTGTCAGTTTGCAGGCCTTTTAATGAGAGTGTTATTGATTCTCTCTCTAAACTTTAGGCAAGTTCTAAAGATACAGGACAACTGTACGCAGCTTTGCACCATCGGATCCTGGCTTTGCGGAGTCGCGTAGAGCAAGAGCAAGAAACCAAAACTGCAACACCAGTGCCAGAAGTGACACAGTCCAACGAGGAAGACAGCGACGATGATGTTCTTGCCCCTTCGGGATCACCTGGAAGTGGTAAGCAGTTCCCATGGATACAAATAGCCCACGAATGACCACCAGGATCGAGCCCAAAATTCCCATTGCTAAGCGAAGTGAGCTTAGCCCCATTTTACCACTGTTGTTCTTGCCACAGTCGTTACGTAAATCACTGTGGTTGTTAAGGTAGAAATGTGGTTGTTATTATTATTTATTAGATTTGTATGCCGCACCTCTCCGAGGACTCAGAGCGGCTCACAACAAGGAAAAAATACAGTACAAATCCAATATTTAAAAAAAAACCAGTTTAAAACCCTTAACATAAAAACAATCATACATCTCATGTAGACCATACATAAAGATAAATAAGGCAATGAGTCCAGATGGCATCCACCCCAGAGTTCTTAAAGAACTCAGATCTGTCATTGCTACCCCCCTGACTGATTTGTTTAACCAATCCTTGTTAACAGGAGAAGTTCCTGAGGATTGGAGAATGGCCAGTGTTGTGCCTATCCACAAGAAGGGCAGTAGAGAAGAAGCTGGTAACTACAGGCCAGTTAGCTTGACATCAGTTGTAGTTAAAATGATGGAAACTCTACTCAAAAAGACGATAAATCAGCACCTAAAAACCAATAACTTACTGGACCCAAATCAGCATGGCTTTACTGAAGGCAAATCATGTCAGACTAATCTCATTGATTTCTTTGACTATGTCACGAAGGTGTTGGATCAAGGGGGTGCCATGGATATTGCCTACCTGGACTTCAGCAAAGCCTTTGATATGGTTCCACATAAATAGCTAATAGATAAATTAGTGAAGATTGGACTTAATCCCTGGATAGTTCAATGGATTTGCAGCTGGCTGAAGCGTAGACATCAGAGAGTTATTGTTAATGGCGAGTATTCTGAGCAGAGACAGGTTACAAGCGGTGTGCCACAAGGGTCTGTTCTGGGTCCTATTCTTTTTAATATGTTTGTGAGTGACATGGGAAGGTTTGGTAGGGAAGGTTTGCCTATTTGCTGATGACTCTAAAGTGTGCAATAGGGTTGATATTCCTGGAGGCGTCTGTAATATGGTAAATGATTTAGCTTTACTAGATAAATGGTCAAAGCAATGGCAACTGCAGTTTAATGTTTCCAAATGTAAAACAATGCACTTGGGGAAAAGGAATCCTCAATCTGAGTATTGTATTGGCAGTTCTGTGTTAGCAAAAACTTAAGAAGAAAAGGATTTAGGGGTAGTGATTTCTGACAGTCTCAAAATGGGTGAACAGTGCAGTCAGGCGGTAGGGAAAGCAAGTAGGATGCTTGGCTGCATAGCTAGAGGTATAACAAGCAGGAAGAGGGAGATTATGATCCCACTATATAGAGCGCTGGTGAGACCACATTTGGAAGACTGTGTTCAGTTCTGGAGACCTCACCTACAAAAAGATATTGACAAAATTGAACGGGTCCAAAGACGGGCTACAAGAATGGTGGAAGGTCTTAAGCATAAAACGTATCAGGAAAGACTTCATGAACTCAATCTGTATAGTCTGGAGGACAGGAGGAAAAAGGGGGGACATGATCGAAACATTTAAATATGTCAAAGGGTTAAATAAGGTTCAGGAAGGAAGTGTTTTAATAGGAAAGTGAACACAAGAGCAAGGGGACACAATCTGAAGTTAGTTGGGGGAAAGATCAAAAGCAACATGAGAAACTATTATTTTACTGAAAGAGTAGTAGATCCTTGGAACAAACTTCCAGCAGATGTGGTTGGTAAATCCACAGTAACTGAATTTAAACATGCCTGGGATAAACATATATCCACCCTAAGATAAAATACAGGAAATAGTATAAGGGCAGACTAGATGCACCATGAGGTCTTTTTCTGCCGTCAATCTTCTATGTTTCTATATATACATCAGGGTGTCCAGCAAACCTGAAAATCAGGGAATTATCAGGGAAATTGGCAGTTCGGAAAATATCGGAATTCTCAGGGAATTTGTGAAAAAAACGGAATAAACCATGGAAAAAACCAAACTATATTAAAATGTTTAAAAGTCAGGGGGAAATCATGGGGGGAGGGGGAAATGGATCGCACTGTCTGGCAGAGTCAAGCAAAAAGGAGCATAACTGTGGCTACCACCTGCTTCCTCAGCTACCGATATTTCTCCACGGCTTAGCCGTTTGGTATGACATCATCTACGAACTAGATCGTAAGTTACGGGGAAGTGTCAGGGAAATATCAGGGAATTTCAAAATGCTTTCCCCCTGGACCCCCTTGATACACACACACTCTCAAAAAAAAGATACTCAGGTTAAAATATTCTTGTCCATTAAACACATTGACCACCCTCCCTGTTTCCTATTCCAGGTCCCACCGATGAAGTGGATGGGCAAACAGCCAGCAGTACATAGCAGCCACAATCCAGACCACTTGGAAGAGCAGCTGCCAGAAACCTCCTTTCGCAGGGGCCCTTTGCGAGACTCATGCCCCAGGCCATCTCTTGCTCTGGACAGCAACAGAGGCTCTGAGATTTAAGAACTCTGCATCCCTGTTCTGGGTTTTTTCCTTTTTTTTTTTTTCCTCTCTGTGTGTGTTGAATTTTTTTCAGTGGGGTGGGGTGGGCTGGATCAGTTGATTCCATATTAAACACAAAAAAAAACCAAACACAGCAGACTTTGGAGAAAACTGGCTGAATGTGATTTTGGGACATTTAATTGCTCATCATATTGATGAGCAGGGAGAAAAAAGTACCGTTTCTCTCCCCCCTCTTCCCCCACCCCTCCAGCTTGTGATTCATTGTAGGGGGCAGGTTCACCAAGACTTGCCACAGCTTGCCGGTGGCGCCTCTTTCTCTGGCCACACACATTCTTCCTCCGTCCCCCAACTCCAGTAGCTGGCTGGCCTCTGTCGTGGACCCTTCCGACACAGTCTTTTCTTGCCTCAAATGCCCACTGTCCACTCCGCTTCCTCCCTTTCCCACCGTTTCTGAAGAAAAGTTGGATTTCAACTGGAAGACCTTTTCTTAATTTTATTTTTATTTTATTTTTATTTTTTTGCCCCCCCTTGGAAACTTGGCTTCTCCGAGGGGCGTCACTTTGAGGATTTAATTTTTTTTTTTTTTAATTTCAATCCTGGAAGTTAACAACAACACAATAAGACTTTTGCCTAGTTTGTGGATGAGTCGGAAATACTTTTAAGATCTGGAGTGGTGGGGAGAGGGGTTTTTTTTGTTCTTTTAAAAAAAAATCTTGTGTTTTTTTTTGCTAACAACTCCTTCCTTTTCTCCGGTTATCATTATTGTTGTCATTTTGGGACTTCAAATGTGGCGATAACTTTTTTTTTTTTTAGATTTAAGTAAGATAAGACCTGTGTGTTGACCAAGTGGGGCCCTTCTGTTTTATACTGTTACGTTTCTGTTACTATTTAAAGGAGAGCGAAGCCACTGTGTAAATAGACATCCCAACACAGGCACACACGTGTACATATATAACAGGTATTCATATACCAGGTTGTTTTTAATCCTTTCAAATAACATTTTATTTCCTTCTTGCCTTGCCAACGTGCTTAACAGCAGATTAGGATACAGCTGCCTTGTTTTCTTGAAAACAGGAGGGCTGCTCTCCCGATCTTGGCCAACTACTAAAAAAAAAAAAAATTAAAAAAGGTATTGCTTTGGGCACTTTCTCTTGGTCAGTGAGCATCTTCAGTTTGTGCCTAAACTCAAATTACCTAAGTATGAACCTGGGCTGCCACTGGCTTCTGTGGGCTTGTTGGATTGAGAGGTGTCCACGGAGGGCTCTGTTGAAGTGGGGAAACTTCTTGGAATATGATCGGCTTTAAAAAAAAAAAAGACTGTTTCTGGCTTTAGCTGGAACGTGGATATGTACGTAAGTTGGGCTGCGACATCTTTGGGCAAGGACCATAAAGACTTGGAATGCTCTGGTGACTTCCTATGGAGGACTTTGCAAAGTGGCACATCTATCGGAACAGGAGGTTTCCAACCAGCTCCGTAGAAGAATTGGTGGCCTTTCTCTCTCTCCCCACGCTTGGCCTTGATGGGACCACTACTCAGTTGAACTCCCAGATCTGAGCCATTTGCAGTGAAGATGGCAACACAACAGTTGGGACGAGGCACCGTCTGATTCCGCCCGAGGTGATTGAGGAGGGAAAAAAGGCGGCCTTCTTTCTTCATCTTGTCAGAGGGAGGCCTGAAACCAAGAAGAGGGCCAGAAGCCCATTTTTCACTTCTGTCCACTGGGAAACAAGGAAGACCTTGTAGTACGAAGTTGTAAGTTGCCGAGTCCCAGAAACGGCTGAGAAGCATGGGTAGGTTTTACACTGTTTTCCTCCTCTGTGTAATGGATGGAAATTCTCATGGGGCCTCGGAAGCCGGGCGGCCCTTAAGTCATTTCTCTTTGGAATTGCTTGAGGCTGACAAAAATGTCTTCTCACTCTCCCTTCCTGGGAGAGAACGCAGATGGCCACGCATGAAGCAGCCTTCTCCAGATTTTTAATTTTTTCATTCGGTTGGTTTTTCCTTAACCTTTCTTCCTCTCCCCTTCCGTTTCGGTTCTCTAAAATGCACCAGATACGTACAGACCAACCGAATAACACTGAAGACTGATAACAATTGTAACTCTTGAGCAGTTGTGCTGCTATGAGGGAGAACAGTAGATGCACATCTGGGTTTTGAGTTTGTTTTTTACAGTTACTTTGGCATAACAGGAATGATTGGGGTGGGAATAGGGTATAATTTGCCTTTGTTAAACATCTGGAGCAAAGAGAATCCTACCATCGGTATGTGTGTGATGGTGTGAAAGGGCTGGGTGGGTTTTGTGCGTATGACACTTGGAGGAGGCACCTAAAGTCATCCAGGATAAGAGGCTGGCTGGTTTCTCTAGAAGCGTTAATATTCAATGGAATGTTTAAACAGTTACCCACAGTTTCATTTTTAAATACAAAAAAATATATATATAAAATCTGGCAGCTATTTATGGACACAGTGGTTTGGATTTGAGCGATTGTGGCGAAGAGAAGCAGATTCTACGTTTCATTCTATTCCTTGCACAGTGACTGTCTGGAAAGGCATTTTGGGCGCTTTCCCGAGATGGAGAGTTGGCTGGGCCAGACACAGACTTTATACATTTGTTTTCTTCTTCAAGCCGTTAGCCAATTAGTGATAAGTAAAAGAAAACAACAACAACAACCGGACAACACCCATGTGTTTTGGAAGATTTCTGTACAATTGTCATATCAGATGTATTTGGAAATTACATTAAAAACTTGTAACAAAAGTCCTGCTTTGTGTAATTCTGTGACACAAAGAGAAAGGTAGAGGAGCATAGTTTCATTTATTGTCGAAATGTGTGGTTTTATGGCAAGGCTCTTAACTGAGGAACTCTCTGCATCTTGTGGCCATTAAAAAATAGCATCAAAAAATAGCATGAAATCCAGAAATGAGGCAAAGGGTCGGTTTGATTTGTGGAAAAAGGAATGCCAAATTAGATTAGATTAGATTAGATTTATTGGATTTATATGCCGCCCCTCTCCGAAAACTCGGGACGGCTCACAGCAAGACAAAAACAATACATAATGACAATCCAATACCCACCAATCCAATGACAATTTTAAGCTAAAATTCATAAAAAACAACCCCAGAGTATTAAAACAAATAAGCAAAACACGCATACAATCAATCTAATACCAAAACAACATGGGCAAGGGGAGATGTTTCAGTTCCCCCATGCCTGACGGCAGAGGTGGGTTTTAAGAAGTTTGCGAAAGGCAAGGAGGGTGGGGGCAATCCTAATCTCAGGGGGGAGCTGGTTCCAGAGGGTCGGAGCCACCACAGAGAAGGCTCTTCCCCTGGGTCCTGGCAGACGACATTGTTTAGTCGACGGGACCCGGAGAAGGTCAACTCTGTGGGACCAAACCGGTCGCTGGGATTCGTGCGGCAGAAGGCGGTCCCGAAGGTATTCTGGTCCGGTGCCATGAAGGGCTTTATAGGTCATAACCAACACTTTGAATTGTGACCGGAAACTGATCGGCAACCAATGCAGACTGCGGAGTGTTGGAGTAATATGGGCATACTTAGAGAAGCCCATAATTTCTCTCGCAGCTGCATTCTGCACGATCTGAAGTTTCCGAACACTTTTCAAAGGTAGCCCCATGTAGAGAGCGTTACAGTAGTCGAACCTCGAGGTGATGAGGGCATGAGTGACTGTGAGCAATGACTCCCGGTCCAAGTAGGGCCGCAACTGGCGCACCAGGCGAACCTGGGCAAACGCCCCCCTCGCCACAGCTGAAAGATGTTTCTCTAATGTGAGCTGTGGATCGAGGAGGACGCCCAAGTTGCGGACCCTCTCTGAGGGGGTCAATAATTCTCCCCCCCCAGGGTAATGGATGGGCAGATCGAGTTGTCCTTGGGAGGCAAGACCCACAGCCACTCCGTCTTGTCTGGATTGAGTTTGAGTTTGTTGACACCCATCCAGGCCCCAACAGCCTCCAGGCACCGGCACATCACTTCCACTGCTTTTTGTTACAGAAATGACATTCAAGTCTGGAAAGTTGAAAGTTGAGCCGCCCCGAGTCTTTGGAGAGGGGCGGCATACAAATTCAATTCAATTTATTAGATTTGTATGCCGCCCCTCTCCGAAGACTCGGGGCGGCTCACAACAACAATAAAAACAGTATAACAATGGAACAAATTAATAATAAAATTACATTAAAAACCCCCAACAATTTAAAAGCCATACAACACATACATACCAAAAGAAAGTCTGGGGGAGATGTCTTAATTCCCCCATGCCTGGCAATATAGGTGGGTCTTGAGTAACTTGCGAAAGACAAGGAGGGTGGGGGCCGTTCTAATCTCCAGGGGGAGTTGATTCCAGAGGGCCGGGGCCGCCACAGAGAAGGCTCTTCCCCTGGGACCCGCCAAATGACACTGTTTGGTCGACAGGACCCGGAGAAGGCCAACTCTGTGGGACCTTATCGGGCGCTGGGATTCGTGCGGTAGAAGGCGGTTCCGGAGGTATTCTGGTCCAATGCCATGAAGGGCTTTAAAGGTCATTACCAACACTTTGAATTGTGACCGGAAATCGATCGGCAGCCAGTGCAGGCCACAGAGTGTTGTAGAAACGTGGGCGAATCTAGGAAGCCCCACGATAGCTCTCGCAGCCGCATTCTGCACGATCTGAAGTTTCCGAACACTAATGAATTGAATTGAATTGAATTGAAAATAAGTAGAAGAAATTCAGAACAATTCCACTTTATGTCGGATAGAAGTTGAAGCTTTGATAGGCTTTCAAGATTGACAGCAGCCCTTTGAGATAGGCAAGATCGGGGAAACGAGTTGCCAGAAACCTTGAAATGTACTTTCATGCAGGGTTTCTCAAAGTTGGCGACTTCGAGATGCGTGGACTTCAACTCCCAGAATTCTATGCTGGCTGGGGAATTCTAGGAGTTGAAGTCTGTCCATCTTCCAAGTTGCCGAGGTTGAGAGACACAGCATTAATATATATTGGGTATTGTAAACAGAATCGTGAAAGCCTGTCAAAGGCATTTAGTGCAACCTATACCAAGGCAGTGATGGCAAGTCTTTTGCCCACGTCCATAATTGCATGTGACCCCTATACACACACTTGTGTGTGCGTGACCCCCCCTGCTGCTGACATGCAATGGCACCCCCCCTCTTTTTTTTGCTCTTCTTAGACTTCACCACCTTGCTAGGAGCCTGGGGAGGGCAAAAAAGGCCTAACCCACCTCAAAGGCCCCCTGGAGGCCAAAAATGGCCCATTTCCCAACCTCCAGAAGTTGGTAAATGGCCCATTTCTGGCTTCCAGAGGGCCTAGGGGAGGGGGCTATTTTCACCCTCCCCAGGCTCCTAGAAAGTGCAAAAAAGGGCAACAAGAATGATCAAGGGAATGGAGCACCTCCCTTATGAAACCAGGTTGCAACGCCTTGGTCTCTTCAGCCTTGAAAGATGGCGTTTACGGGGTGACTTGATCGAAGTGTATAAAATCATGCATGGGATAGAAAAGGTGGATAGAGAGAAATTAATTTCTCTATCGCACAATACTAAGATGAGGGGGCCCTCCCTAAAGCTCATAGGTAAGAAAGTGAGGACAAATCAAGGGAAATATTTCTTCACCCAGAGGGTCGTTGGTTTATGGAATTCACTTCCAGAAGAGGATGTGAAAGCTGTCAGCCTGGATAGCTTCAAGGCAGGATTAGACAGATTCATGGATGCCAAGTGTATCGGTGGTTATTGAAACAGATGTCCATGTGCCGCCTCTATGTTGGTTGAGGCAGGCAGGATTCCCTTGAGTACCATTTGTTGGGGGTCAAGGAAAGGGAGGGTCTTGCCTTCTCTTTCTGCTCAAGATCCCCGTGGACAATTGGTGTGACACAGAATGCTGGACTCGATGGGCTTTGGCCTGATTCAGCATGGCTCTTATGTTCTTATATTCTAAAGGCTCTGGAGCTTGGGGAGACCAAAAACAGGCCTTCCTCCACCTCACCCCCTCTGGAAGCTGGAAATAGCCTGTTTCACGATTCCCAGTGGGTCCTGAAGGCTCAAAAATCAGCTGGCTGGCACATAAATGCACCAGGCCTGAACTCGTGTGCCCACCAATATGGCTCTGTGTGCCACTTGTGGCAGATGTGCCATACATTCGCCATCACTGACCTAAAGCAACCAGACCACAGTTGCTAGTTCCTTTCTCACACTTTGTAATTTACTAGATTCAAATATCTTTAATGGCTTGGCAGTCATTTGCCCTTCTCTGAATCCAACTGGCATTCCATCACAAAGGATTTGTGAATAGTTAAAACTCAGTGGCTTTCTTGGAAGTATCTCTTCAGCCATTTCGGGCAACAAGTTCTGTTTTTGTCTTGTCTGAAACCGCTATTTGTATTTGTATTTATTAGATTTGTATGCCGCCCCTCTCCGAAGACTCGGGGCGGCTAACAACAATAAAAAAGACAATGTAAACAAATCTAATATTAAAAATAATCTTAAAAACCCCAATTTAAAGAACCAATCATACATACAAGCATACCATGTATAAATTCTATAAGCCTAGGGGGAAGGGAAAATTTCAATTCCCCCATGCCTGACGACAGAGGTGGGTTTTAGATACAAATCTAATAATACCAAGTTAAAAGCCCATAATTTAAAAAACATGCACACAACACACCATACATAAATTATATAGGCCTGGGGAAGATATTTCAGTTCCCCCATGCCTGACAGCAGAGGTGGGTTTTGAGAAGTTTACGAAAGGCAAGGAGGGTGGGGGCAATTCTGATCTCTGGGGGGAGTTGGTTCCAGAGGGCCGGGGCCACCACAGAGAAGGCTCTTCTCCTGGGTCCCACCAAACAACATTGTTTAGTCGACAGGACCCGGAGAAGGCCAACTCTGTGGGATCTAACCGGTCACTGGGATTCGTGCTGCAGAAGGCGGTCCCGAAGATATTTGATGCCATGAAGGGCTTTATAGGCCATAACCTATTAATAGCAGCAGCAATTAAGTTTATTTAAATCAATAAAGGGTCCCTTAAGAACAAAGTTAAAGGGGCAACATAGAATCCAATTTCCTGCCAGTCATCTGTGTCCTGCATCCATTTCTCCTTTGGAACATTTAAGCTATTCCCTTTTAGAAAGAGGAATTGGATTTAGAAATATACTGGGATCAGATCTGGTTATATTGTTTCAGAATACAAAATGAGATTTTGTTACTAAGGTACTAAGGTTTTTTTTTTTAAAGTTTATTCTGTTTTAACAGTGGCTTTTTAAAAATAAAATAAAAATCACTTGATAGAAACATAGAAACATAGAAGACTGACGGCAGAAAAAGACCTCATGGTCCATCTAGTCTGCCCTTATACTATTTCCTGTATTTTATCTTACAATGGACATATGTTTATCCCAGGCATGTTTAAATTCAGTTACTGTGGATTTACCAGCCATGTCTGCTGGAAGTTTGTTCCAAGGATCTACTACTCTTTCAGTAAAATAATATTTTCTCATGTTGCTTTTGATCTTTCCCCCAACTAACTTCAGATTGTGCCCCCTTGTTCTTGTGTTCACTTTCCTATTAAAAACACTTCCCTCCTGAACCTTATTTAACCCTTTAACATATTTAAATGTTTTGATCATGTCCCCCCTTCTCCTTCTGTCCTCCAGACTACAGTATACAGATTGAAATCATTAAGTCTTTCCTGATACGTTTTATGCTTAAGACCTTCCACCATTCTTGTAGCCCGTCTTTGGACCCGTTCAATTTTGTCAATATCTTTTTGTAGTTGAAGTCTCCAGAACTGAACACAGTATTCCAAAGGTGGTCTCACCAGTGCTCTATATAAGGGGATCACAATCTCCCTCTTCCTGCTTGTTATACCTCTAGCTATGCAGTCAAGCATCCTACTTGCTTTTCCTATCGCCCGGCCACACTGCTCACCCATTTTGAGATTGTCAGAAATCACTACCCCTAAATCCTTCTCTTCTGAAGTTTTTGCTAACACAGAACTGCCAATGCAATACTCAGATTGAGGATTCCTTTTCCCCAAGTGCATTATTTTACATTTCGAAACATTAAACTGCAGTTTCCATTGCTATGACCATTTATCTAGTAAAGCTAAATAATTTACCATATTACAGACCCCTCCAGGAATGTCAACCCTATTGCACAGTTTAGAGTCATCGGCAAATAGGCAAACCTTCCCTACCAAACCTTCCCCTATGTCACTCACAAACATATTAAAAAGAATAGGACCCAGAACAGACCCTTGTGGCACACCGCTTGTAACCTGTCTCTGCTCAGAATACTCGCCATTAACAATAACTCTCTGATGTCTACGCTTCAGCCAGCTGGAAATCCACTGAACTAACTGATGGTGTTAAAGCATTCAGGTCTTGCTCATCAGGTGGGCTACTGTCAAATAAAATAATTGAGCTGGTTGAGACTTGGAGCTCATCTAATGAGGAAAGGTCCATAGTCCATAAGAGGAAGATATTCCAGATTGGGTTTCATTTCAGATCAGTTGGCTTCATGCTGAACTGTAAAATAATTTCAAGCTAAATGTGTTAAGCCAGTGAATTGCGATTAACCAAACCTTGGTTTAATATGTATAAAAACAGTATTCTTTACTGAACTACTTGAATATTTTTTGTTAAATGAAATTCCTTGTTGGATCCATACCAAAATCTGTTATATGGTCGATCGCGCTAAACTATAATGAGATTTTGCTTCGGTCTGACTTAGCACACAAACCAATCCAGTGACGGATGACTCAATAAACTACCTGAAATACAGCCAAGTAGAATGTATGGATCACATTTTTTGCCTCCTGTTGCCCAACTAAAGGTCAGTTTGGGGTGCATTGGAGCTAAACGCTTGAGCAAAGTTTTTGATCCCTTGACCAAAATCAGCTTTTGGGCCTGTGTATGTTATCCTTGGAATTAAGTACAGTGGCACTTCTACCTAAGAAAGATTCTACTTGCGAACTTTTCTACATAAGAACCCAGTGTTCAAGATTTTTTTGCCTCTTCTCAAGAACCATTTTCCACTTACAAACCCAAACCTCTGAAACTGTAAACAGAAAAGGCAGGAAAAAGCCTCCGTGGGGCCTCTCTAGGAATCTCCTGGGAGGAAATGGCCAGAAAAGGGGGGGAGAAGGCTCCTTGGGGCTTCTCTAGGAATCTTCTGGGAGGAAACAGATTCTCCATCCTCCCTGTGGTTTCCCCAATCTCACACATTTGCTTTTACATTGATTCCTATGGGGAAAATTGTTGCTTCTTACAAACTTTTCTACTTAAGAACTTGGTCACGGAACGAATTAACTTCGTAAATAGAAGTACCACTGTATTAACATCTCAGATACATTCACAAAGATAAAATCTGAATCACTTATTTTGGGGAGGGGGGGAATATGGGAGGAAAGCACCAGGAAGTGAAGTTAGCTTGCCCCTCTACCACAAAAAAACCCACCAAACATACAATTTACCTTTCACCACTGACTAAATTTTGGCACCATTACAAGTTTGACATTGTTTCAGTCTAATTTCATTTAACTTTTTCCAGTTTGGGAAGTCATAAGAGAAATATCTGCACCATTACTGCTAGATAAATGGATCTTTTTCCCCATTATGTTAGCATGTGGTAGCACCTGCCCAGTCTTGGCTGGATAGAAACAGGATTTGGCTTGGTTCTGTACTAGATAGGAGACTTTCAGAAAAGGACGGAGTTTTGGTTAGATTGGAAAATGGAAAATAGATTTAAAAAACAAACAGCAGGAGCAAACTACAAGTATTATCCCGAAAGTAAGGTTACAAGGCATGTAACTCTCGGGAAATGTTCACAGGGAAAGTTGGTATGAATGCTAAGGGCATATAACACTGCTGCGATGGATGCCCGAGATTTGTCCGCAATGAGTGCCCATGATTTTTCTCCCTGATTGCTGAGTTTTGAATTTTTTGGCTAAAGGATAATGTGTATGGTGCCACTGGATTGATTGACATTTGCTCTCTGGAGTATTATTATTATTTATTAGATTTGTATGCCCCCTTCTCCCAAACCTCAGGGTGGCTCACAAGATGCAAAAACCCCAACACAACAAATCTAATTAATTAAAAATTACTACTAAAATCCCATATATATTAAAATCAGTCAGCCAATTCATTCACAGCCACACATTACATCTCGTAAAGGGGGGGGGGGGTTGTTGATCTAATTGCTCCATGTCTGGCGACATAAATGAGTCTTGAAACTCGAGAAAGGGGAGGAGTGTGGGGGCAGTGCAAATCTCTGGAGGGAGCTGATTCCAGACGGCTGGGGTCGCCACAGAGAAGACTCTTCCCCTAGGCCCCACCAGACGACATTGTCTGGTTGATAGAATACGGAGAAGGCCAACTCTGTAGGACCCAACCAGTCGCTGGGATTCATGCCGTATGGTGATATGGTGATGAGCCCAAGTTTCATTGACATGTTGCCTTCCCCATTATAATTACTAATTAAACTATTAATTAAAGAACATTATCTGTAGTTAGTTGTAAAATTAAAAATTTAAAGTGGGTACACTTGGACTCACATACAAAGTCTTGTTATACTCGGTGAAGGGCTACCAAAATTTTTACTACCACACTGTGGCTTTGGCTTATGCCCTGCATTTTCTTTCAACATCTTTCAGTGCAAATTGGGTGCTCTGGGGTGGAGCTCCATTTTCACTACCCCACTGCGTTCCCCCGCCCCATCTGGGTAGTAGCCCACCCCTGGTTATACTGCTTGATAGGGTGGAGTGGTTCTGGACTGGTGGCATCGGGCCAGAATATCTCCGGGACCGCCTTCTGCCACACGAATCCCAGTGACCAATTAGGTCCCACAGAGTTGGCCTTCTCTGGGTCCCGTCAACTAAACAATGCCGTTTGGTGGGACCCAGGGGAAGAGCCTTCTCTGTGGCGGCCCCGACCCTCTGGAACCAGCTCCCCCCAGAGATTAGAACTGCCCACACCTTCCTCGCCTTTCGTAAACTGCTTAAAACCCTTTGCCGTCAGGCATGGGAGAATTGAAACATCTCCCCCGGGCCTATACAGTTTATGTATGGTATGTTTGTGTGTATGTTTGCTTTTAATAATGGGGCTTTTAGTGTTTCTTTTAAATTATTAGATTTGTTATATATTGTTTATTACTGCTGTGAGCCGCCCCGAGTCTACGGAGAGGGGTGGCATACAAATCTAATAAATAAATAAATATGTAATGTTGAGAGAAGTCAGAAGTTGTCTTTTATATATTTTTTTTAAAAAGCAGGAGTTGGGAGAACTTTTGTCTCTAAATCTGCGGGATTCTAATAACTGACCCTAGGCGTACTTCCTATTGTCAATTCTCCATCCTTACCATGTACCCACTTTTAACACTCTAATGGATATTAACAAGCAACCACGTTGGAGTTGGTGAATCTTTTATTCAAGATAAAATCCAGAAAAGAACATAAAAGCCTTTTATTATTGTGGATTATGTCTGGCAGGGATATAGAATGCTGCACTGATAGATAAACCCATAGCACTCAGTTGGAAAATGTTCAATGTTCTTCTGTGTAGAGACAAGAGTTAGGAACTTGTGTCTCTCCAGATAGCGGACAAACTACAGCTCCCAGCCAATCCCAGCCATTATGGCCAATGGGTATCATGGAAGTTGAATGCTTTTTATTTGTCCAGCTTTAGTTGGAAGTTACAACACTGATTTCCAAAAAGGCCAAACTTCCCTTAAGTAGAAAACTCAGAAAGAAAAAAAGTCAGGAAAACCAGATCCCCTTCTGCTATAGTTAGATTTCTATTACAGCATCCCAATTATGGGCAATTTAAAGGAACCTCATTTATTTAATCATGTGCCTACTGCATGTACATCCTGGATTCTCATTAGACAAAGTTCTACGCCTACTCTGCACTAGAACGCCCCAGGATTTTCACATATTTACTAAATATGTGCTGCTAAGTTGCCTATGCTTCAGAAGGGAATGCCAACTTTCAACCCAACTACAGCTTCCATGCAGCTTTCATCATGTCGACAAAATAGTCATCCCTATCGATAGAAGCACTGACGCCACTGTAGTAATTCAGGAATTCCTCATTCGTGATCTGTAGAGAAATACAGAGTAGATTTTAATGTTTATCCCTAATAACAGATACCTGATGTTTTATTGAGGATGACAACTTCAGCTTCAACCACAACAACACGAGAGCACACAACAGATTTAAACTTAATATTAACCGCTCCAAACATGACTGTAAAAAATATGACTTCAGTAACCGAGTTGTCGAAGCATGGAACTGATTACCGGACTCCATAGTGTCATCCCCAAACCCCCAACACTTTACCCTTAGATTATCCACGGTTGACCTATCCAGATTCCTATGAGGTCAGTATGGGGCGAGTACAAGTGCACTAGAGTGCCTTCCATCCCCTGTCCTATTGCTCTCCTACATCTCCTATACCTTTCTTCTCTTCCTATATCTCTTCTTCTATTCTTTCATTGATGTGTTCTCTTACTATATCTTCTTTTCTATTATTTGTTAGATATATTTTACTATGAGTATCTCCTCTATAACCTTCATCATGTATTTTACTATGTGTATATAGATATATACCCACTAAAACTCTCATTGTGTATTGGACAAAATATAAATAAATGAATGAATGAATGAATGAATGAATGAATGAATGAATGAATGAATGAATGAATGAATGAAACAATGGTTCAATATACCGGGGCAAAGCAGTACTTTTATTTCAAGACAGTAAGACGGTCTGTTAAAAAATAACCCTAAAAATTTAAATATTTGGGATTGCCAAAAATAGTAGTAGGATTAGGCCATTCCCTTTAATAGAAGAATGACATGGAAAAAGGATGGGATGAGAAGAAAAGCAGCATTCACAAGCGTTCTGTTCTGAACTACCTTCAAGCGGCATTTCCCAACCTTGGTCACCTGATTAATGTTTGGACTTCAACTCCCAGAATTCCCCAGCCAGCAGGGGAAATCTTTTAAGTGGCCAAGATTGGGAAGCGTTGCCTTGGAGTCCTAAAAGGACCCTGCACAATATGGTCCAATTTATATCATTTATATCAACTCATGTCAAAAGTGCTGTTGCTAACATGTTGTAAGCCGCCCTGAATCTTAGGAGAAGGGCGGCATTAAAAAAGTTGAATAAATAAATAAATAAATAAATAAATAATTGCAAACATTTAAATTCAATGTAATGGACATTTGGAAACAACACACAATCTGAGGTTGGTTGGGGGAAAGATCAGAAGCAACGCCCCGAGTCCGCGGAGAGGGACGGCATACAAATCTAAATAATAAATAAATAAATAAATAAAACGTGAGAAAATATTATTTTACTGAAAGTAGTAGATGCTTGGAACAAACTTCCAGCAGACATGGTTGGTAAATCCACAGTAACTGAATTTAAACGTGCCTGGGATAAACATAGATCCATCCTAAGATAAAATACAAAAAATAGTATAGATGGACCATGAGGTGTTTTTCTGCCGTCAATCTTCTATGTTTCCATCTATCCTAATGGTCTTTTAATTCCTAGGTTTCATTGTATATCTTAGATCAGCCTTCCTCAAAAGAGTGTCTTTCTAAGTTTGATAACAATAATAGCCTGGGACCACAACAATTAGAACGTCACACCAAGAGATCACACCAAGAGATCACTCTGGCTGCTTACCTTCCCATCCTTATCATCAGGAGAGTCAAAGCTCTCCAGAAAGGCACCGAACACCTGATCTTCTGTCCACTCGCCACTCTTGAACTTGGGGTGGGATCGGCTGTTGTAGACCCCATGAAGATCCTCTACAGTCACCAATCCATCACCAGTCCTGTCCAACTTCTGGAATGCTTTTGCAATGATCTCTTTCCTGGTATTGGACATAGGAGGCTAAAGAAAAGTAGTGAGAAGTCAAGCAAGTTGGAGTCGTCGTCCCCCTTTATTTAATGTTATTTTATCCAGTATTGTATTGGCAGTTCTGTGTTAGCAAAAACTTTAGAAGAGAAGGATTTAAGGGTAGTGATTTCTGACAGTCTCAAAATGGGTGAACAATGAGGTCAGGCAGTAGGGAAAGCAAGTAGAATGCTTGGCTGCATAGCTAGAGGTATAACAAGCAGGAAGAAGGAGATTGTGATCCCGCTGTATAGAGCGCTGGTGAGACCACATTTGGAATACTGTGTTCAGTTCTGGAGACCTCACCTACAAAAAGATACTGATAAAACTGAACGGGTCCAAAGACGGGCTACAAGAATGGTGGAAGGTCTTAAGCATAAAACGTATCAGGAAAGACTTCATGAACTCAATCTGTATAGTCTGAAGGACAGAAGGAAAAGGGGGGACATGATCGAAACATTTAAATATGTTAAAGGGTTAAATAAGGTTCAGGAGGGAAGTGTTTTTAATAGGAAATTGAACTCAAGAACAAGGGGGCACAATCTGAGGTTGGTTGGGGGAAAGATCAGAAGCAACGTGAGAAATCTTCTATGTTTCTATGTATCTATGTTTGTTTTATTTTATTATATTATATTTTATTTTATTTTTATTTCGTTTCATTTTATTTTTATTTCATAGAAACATAGAAACATAGAAGTCTGACGGCAGAAAAAGACCCCATGGTCCATCTAGTCTGCCCTTATTTTATTTCATTTCATTTCATTTTTATTTTATTTTATTTTATTTTTTGTATTTATACGCTACTCACTCCAAAAAGAACTCAAAGCGGTTAGATTAATTTAGAGTCCTTGGACAGGGGCGGCATACAAATCAAATCAAATCAAATCAAGATAGATAGATAGATAGATAGATAGATAGATAGATAGATAGATAGATAGATAGATAGATAGATAGATAGATAATTTTTGGCCAGTTTAATGGTTGCATCTCTGGATCTTTGATGCTGGAGGAAAAGCCTTTGTGACTTTTCTGTGGTAATGTGGGAGATATTCTGAAAAATTAGAGGAAGCATCATCTAAACGGCTATGGCTGGACAAAGAAATGTGTTGTTGATTTGCACCAAAGAAGCACCTCACAATTTACATTTGTAAAGATGAAAGTGAAGAAAAGTGGAGGAGGGATATAGGGGCTTCAGTCAAGGCCCTCGGCCTAGTCTGGTCTGGTGGGCAAGATTAGGACAGAGATTCCTCATCTCTGTTAAAATGACCATATCAATGGGCACACAAGCTGGTTTTTGGGCCCTCTGGGCCCACTAGGAGTCAGGAAACAGCCTGTTTACAGCTGCTGGAGGGGGTGGAGAAACCCCCTCCCCTTTTTAATGCTCTGGAGCCTTTCTAGAAGCCTGTGGAGGGTGAAAAAGGCCTTCTCCATCCTCCCCCCCCTCACAGGTCCTCTAGAGCAGTGTTTTTCAACCAGTGTGCCGCGAGACATGGTCAGGTGTGCCGCGAAGCTCAGAGAGAGAAAGAAAGCAAGAGAAAGAAAGAGAAAGAAAGGAAGAAAGAAAGAAAGAGAAAGAGAGAGAAAGAAAACGAGAGAAAGAAAGCAAGAGAAAGAAAGCAAGAGAGAGAGAAAGCAAGCAAGAGAGAAAGAGAACGAGAGAAAGAAAGCAAGGGAGAGAGCAAGAGAGAGAAAGAAAGCAAGAGAGAGAGCAAGAGAGAGAAAGAAAGGGAGGGAAGGTGGGAGAGAAAGACAGAGGTAAGTAGGGAGAGAGAAAGAGAGCAAAAAAGAGGAAAGAAGGAAGAGAGAAAGAGGGATGGAGAGAGAGAAAAAAGAGGGAAAGGGGGAGAAATAGAGCGAAAGGGAGGGAGAGAATTTTTTTGTCCAAACTTTTTTTAGCCCCCCCCCCCCCAATGTGCCCCATGGTTTTGTAAATATAAAAAATGTGCCGCGGCTCAAAAAATGTTGAAAATCACTGCTCTAGAGCAGTGTTTCTCAACATTGGCCACTTGAAGATATTTGGACTTCAATTCCCAGAATTCCCCAGCCAGCTGGCTGGGGAATTCTGGGACTTGAAGTCCAGATATCTTCAAGTGGCCAAGGTTGGGAAACACTGCTCTAAAGGCTGGAAATGTTCCATTTGCCAACTTCCAGTTCAACTGGAAATTCCAGTTTTTTGTTCCCTCAGGCTACAGAGCCTTTCTAGGAACCTGGGGAGGGTAAAAACGGCTTTCCCCACTCCTCCCCGGAAGCTCTTTTGAGGCCAGAATTGAAGAAGTTGGCAAATGGGCCTTTTCTGACCTCCGGGGGGGGGGGGGGCCTCCAGAGTGAGTGGATAAGGCCATTTTTGCCCTCTCCACGCTCCTAGAAAAGACCGGAAGCCTGAGGAGAGCGGAAAACAGGAATGCCATCACATGCCAGGAGCAGGGAGGGGTTGTCATGCACTGGAAATTAATATACCCCTCAGCTATTATGATTTATGTATGATTTAGGTGGGTTGTATGATTATTTTTTATTATAAGGGTTTTAAATACTGTTTTTAATATTGAATTTGTACTCTGTATATTGCATGTTGTGAGCTGCTCTGAGTGTTCAGAGAGGGGCGGCATACAAATTGAAATAATAATAATAATAATAATAATAATAATAATAATAATAATAATAATAATATAATATAATATTATTTATTTATTTATTTATTACTTAGATTTGCATGCCGCCCCTCTCCGAAGACTATAATAATATAATATAATATAATATAATATAATATAATATAATATAATATAATATAATATAATATAATATAATATAATATAATATAATATAATATAATATAATATAATATAATATAATATAATATAATATAATATAATATAATATAATATAATATAATATAATATAATATAATATAATATAATATAATATAATATAATATAATATAATATAATATAATATAATATAATATAAATAATAAAAATAAAAATAAAAATAATAATAATAATAATAATAATAATAATTTTTTTAAAAAAAAATGCACGCGGGGCCCACATGAAATTTTACCTGCATGGGTATGCACGCACGCAACTTGCCCCCCCGCACCTCCCCTTTTTGACACGCGAACCAAAAAAGTCACCATCACTGGACTAGTACCTTAGCAGCTATTATCTGGAAATAGAGTTTTCATATATGAGAAGAATATATCACAGATTAAAAATACTGAATTAGTTCCGATTTTCAGGATTTTGAATATCCCATTGACGCAGTTAACTATCAGTCAATTAATTAATTAATTAGATTTGTATGCCGCCCCTCTCTGTAGACTTGGGGTGGCTCACAGCAACAATAATAACAATATAACGAATCTAATACTTAAAAGCATCTAAAGCCCATCATTGAAACCATACAACACAAGCGTACCATACATAAACTATATAAGCCCAGGAGGGGAACTATCTCAATTCCTCCATGCCTGGCGACAGAGGTGGGTCTTAAGCAATTTACGAAAGACAAGGAGGGTGGGGGCAGTTCTAATCTCCGGAGGGAGTTGATTCTAGAGGGCCAGGGCCACCACAGCGAAGGCTCTTCCCCTGGGACCCGCCAGACAACATTGTTTAGTCGACGGGACCCGGAGAAGGCCAACTCTGTGGGACCTTATCGGCTGCTGGGATTCATGCGGCTGAAGACAGTTCCGGAGGTATTCTGGTCTGATGCCATGTAGGGCTTTATAGGTCATTACCAACACTTTGAATTATGACTGGAAATTAATCGGCAGCCAGTGCAGGCCATGGAGTGTTGGAGAAACGTGGGCGAAGCTAGGTAGCCCCACAATAGCTCTCGCAGCCGCATTCTGCACGATCTGGAGTTTCCAAACACTTTTCAAAGGTTGCCCCATGTAGAGAGCCCCATGTTAAAAATCAGATGCTACATTAGTTAGATTGCTGGTCACATTTAATAAGCATTTCCTATGGTTCTTTTTTCAGAATAATCTCTCTCTGAATACCAGTTTCTGAGGGAAGGGGAGAAGGAAAGCAAATAACAGGGGAAACTATGGCTTCCAATTACCACTTTATTTATTTATTTATTTATTTATTTATTCATTCATTCATTCATTTATTCATTTATTTATTTATTGGATTTGTATGCCACCCATCTCCGCAGACTCGGGGCGGCTAACAACAGTGATAAAAAACAGCATGTAACAATCCAATACTAAACAACTAAAAAACCCCTTATTATAAAACTAAACATACATGCAAACATACCATGCGTAAATTGTAAGGCCTAGGGGGAAAGACTATCTCAGTTCCCCCATGCCTGATGGCAGAGGTGGGTTTTAAGAAGCTTACGAAAGGCAAGGAGGGTGGGGGCAATTGTAATCTCTGGGGGGAGTTGGTTCCAAAGGGCCGGGGCCACCACAGAGAAGGCTCTTCCCTTGGGTACCAACTTGTGCTCCTCCCATGCCCTCAGGCTTCTGTACCAGCTGCTAATTCAAATGTAGAAGTGGGTTGTTTTATTTACCCTCAGGGCTTGCAGGAATTCAGTGAAGTCCAGGGTACCATTCTTGTTTTTGTCACAGAAGCTGAAAATCTCTTCTGCTTCACCCCTTTCCAAAGGGACCCCGGCATCCTGGAGACCCTTCACAAATTCCTCCAGATCCAAAGTTTTGCTGCCGTTATCATCCATGATGCGGAAAAATCTGCAAAGAACGTAATGCAACATAGGTGTGTGAGTGAGTGCCTTGTTGGGTGAGAAAGCCAGATGGAGACATTTATGTGGAAGCTCAGCCTGTACTTTTCCTTGTAGTATTCACTTCCCTAAATGCTAACACCAAAAGCTAGTTTAATGATTGATAATTCTCAATAATCTTGTCGCATGAGTCCCAGTGGCCGGTTAGGTCTCACAGAGCTGGCCTTCTCCAGGTCCCATCAACTAGACAATGTTGTTTAGTGGGACCTAGGGGAAGAGCCTTCTCTGTGGGGGGCCCAGCCCTCTGGAATCAGCTTCCCCTGGAGATTCGCACTGCCCCCACCCTCCTTGCCTTCTGTAAAAGCTTAAAGACTTATTTATGCTGCCAGGCTTAGAGCCATTACACCTCAGGCCCCTGGCCAATGAGTGTAGTATGTTTTGTTGTGTGAATGGGAATGGGTATGTTTTATTAGTGTTTTAAAAGTTTTAAGTGATATTAATTGGATTTTTAGATATGTATATGATATTTTGTTTTCGAGGTGTTGTGAGCCGCCCTGAGTCCTTGGAGAGGGGCGGCATACAAATCCAATAAATAAATAAAATAAAATAAAATAAAATAATTTAAAAGCCATAACACTATTTCCCATTGGGGAACTGAACATACAATATTTATGTTTTCCCACAAATGACTGTATGACTGTAACTTATATACACATAGTAGAATACATGATGAAGGTTATAGAGGAGATACTCATAGTAAAATATATCTATGAAAGAATAGAAGAAGAGATATAGGAATAGAAGAAAGGTATAGGAGATATAGGAGAGCAATAGGACAGGGGACAGAAGGCACTCTAGTGCACTTGTACTCGCCCCTTACTGACCTTTTAGCAATCTGGATAGGTCAACCGTGGATAATCTAAGGGTAAAGTGTTGGGGGTTTGGGGATGACACTATGGAGTCCGCTAATGAGTTCCATACTTCGACAACTCAGTTACTGAAGTCATATTTTTAACAGTCAAGTTTGGAGCGGTTAATATTAAGTTTAAATCTGTTGTGTGCTCTTGGGTTGTTGTGGTTGAAGCTGAAGTAGTCGCCGACAGGCAGGACGTTGCAGTATATGATCTTGTGGGCAATACTTAGATCATGTTTAAGGTGTCTTAATTTTAGGCTTTCTAGGCCCAGGATTGAAAGTCTAGTCTCATAGGGTATTCTGTTGCAAGTGGAGGAGTGAAGGGCTCTTCTGGTGAAGCATCTTTGGACATTTTCAAGGGTGTTAATGTCTGAGATGCGATATGGGTTCCAAACAGATGAGCTGTATTCGAGGATGGGTCTGGCAAAAGTTTTGTAAGCTCTGGTAAGCAGTGTGAGATTGCCAGAGCAGAAGCTACGTAGGATTAGGTTTACAACTCTTGAAGCCTTCTTGGCTATGTCGTTGCAGTGGGCTTTGGCATTTAAATCTTTTGTTATTAGTATACCAAGGTCTTTAACCGAGTGGGGATTATCTGTGATAATTTGATTATTCATTGCTTATTTGTACCCTATGACAATCATTAAGTGTTTTACTCATGATTCTTGACTTTTGACACTTCATGATATCTTTTATTTTATGAGAGCATATGCACCAAGACATCCCTTGTGTGTCCAATCACACTTGGCCAATCGAGCCCAAAATATATGTTGCTAAGTGAGTTTTAAGAAAAGTGAGTTTTTAAGTGAATCTGGCTTCCATATTGACTCCGTTTGTCTGCAGAGTAAATGAAGCAAAATAATTTAAAAGAAAACTCAAGTAAGGGAACAAAGGAAGTAGGTGAGATGGGGGGAACCACTTGAATAATCCGAATGAAATTATTTCCAGGAAATATGGATAATCATCTCATACTTTGTACCTGGCAAGCCCCTTAATCCCAGAAGCTCCTCTTTCCAAGCACTTTGCTCTGAGTTTGGCAATGCTTCCAGTACCCTTTGCTTCCATGCTGCAGGTATTTTGTTATGATGGGGAAAAGGATCTAAAAAGGACGAAGCAAAAAGGAAGGTCAGGTACATAGAAACACAGAGGACTGATGGCAGAAAATGGTCCATCTAGTCTGCCCTTATACTATTTCCTGTATTTTATCTTAGGATGGATATATGTTTATCCCAAGCATGTTTAAATTCAGTTACTGTGGATTTACCAACCACGTCTGCTGGAAGTTTGTTCCAAGCATCTACTACTCTTTCAGTGAAATAATATTTTCTCACGTTGCTTTTGATCTTTCCCCCAACTAACTTCAGATTGTGTCCTCTTGTTCTTGTGTTCACTTTCCTATTAAAAACACTTCCCTCCTGAACTTTATTTAACCCTTTAACGTATTTAAATGTTTCGATCATGTCCCCCCTTTCCCTTCTGTCCTCCAGACTATACAGATTGAGTTCATTAAGTCTTTCCTGATGTGTTTTATGCTTAAGACCTTCCACCATTTTTGTCTTCCCTCTTCTTCAGCCCTCAAAGTCTTCCATCTGACATAATGCTATTACAATCATGAATTAAGCCCCAAATTGTTGGTTCAAAAGCGATAAAAGCCGGTACTTTTCCAGTGATTTCTTGACACCATTGAGGATTGGTCCGGGAGTATGTTTGCAATAGCAATTACACACTGTGTATTATTGTAACACTTTCCATCTTAGTGTATTATTGTAACACTCTCCTGTCTTAGTCTATCAATGATAGACAACGTGCATCTGAAATATATCGCACAAAGCAATCCATAATTAAGTCTCTTGGTTCTTTCTAATTCCGACATATCAAAGAGAGAAGGAAAGTTAATTTCTAGCTCCGGGCTGTGTTGGGAAGCCTCTTCTGATCGTATTCAAGACATTACCTGCGCTTATACTTCCTTTCATTTCCAAGTGAGTAGGTCCTTTTAGTTAATGAAGACAAAAACATCTTGAGACAGCTTGAAAACTAAATAGAAGAGGCCACAAAACTTTCTTTCCATTTCCAACACCAGAGAGAAGAGGAAAAAACTCTCTGTTCCTTCCCTTAATCCACCCTCGGCCCTTCAAACCAGACTGCTGGAGTCTTTTCCCCATCCATGCTAAACACTTACCAGCAATTGTTGTTTCTTTGCTAACTTTTTCTCGCCGGCCGAGGAACTTCGTTTGACTGCTGTGTTGACTTGCGTTGAGCTGTTCCCTGTCTCTATAGCAATCGCTTGCTCTGTTGCCAGGAGGGCCTCGCCAAAGGAGAGCTCTGGTGCGCTGGAAAGCTTTCGGAGGAAGTGACACACAGGGCGAATAGGAAGGTGGCAGGAGGGGCCAGGAGCCTGCGTGGCTCATCTTAATCTAGGGCTGCTAGAGAGAGAGAGAGAGCGCTGGGAGAGAGACAGGGGGGAGAGAAGGAGGGGGAAAGAGAGGGAGGGGGAGAGAGGGAGGGGAGAAAGGGAGGGGGAGAGGGGGAGAGAGAGAGGGAGGGAGGGGGAGAAAGGGAGAGGGAGGGAGAGAGAGAGGGAGGGGGAGAAAGGGAAAAGGAGAGAGGGAGGGGGAGAGAGAGGGAGAGGAGGGAGAGGAGAGAGAGAGGGAGGGGGAGAGAGAGGGAGGAGAGAGAGGGAGGGGAGAGGGGAGAGAGAGAGGGAGAGGAGAGGGAGGGGGAGAGGGGAGAGAGAGAGGGAGAGGAGAGAGAGGGAGGGGGAGGGAGGGAGGGAGAGAGGGAGAGGAGAGGGAGGGGGAGAGGGAGAGGGGAGAGAGAGAGGAGAGGGAGGGAGGGGGAGAGGGGAGAAGAAGGGGAGGGAGAGAGAGGGAGGGGGAGAGAGGGAGAGGAGAGAGAGGGAGGGGGAGAGGGGAGAGAGGGAGAGGAGAGAGAGGGAGGGGGAGAGAGGGAGAGAGGGAGTGGGAGAGGGGAGGGAGAGAGAGGGAGAGGGGAGAGAGGGAGGGGGAGAGGGGGGGACAGAGGGAGGGAGGGGGAGGGGGCAGAGGGAGGGAGGGGGGAGGGACAGAGAGGGAGGGGGGTAGATAGGGAGAGAGGGAGAGAGGGAGAGGAGAGAGAGGGAGGGGGAGAGGGGAGAGAGGGAGAGGAGAGAGAGGGAGGGGGAGAGAGGGAGAGGGGAGGGAGAGAGAGGGAGAGGGGAGAGAGGGAGGGGGAGAGGGGGAGAGGGGAGGGACAGAGGGAGGGAGGGGGAGGGGGGCAGAGGGAGGGGGGAGGGACAGAGAGGGAGGGGGATAGAGAGGGAGAGAGGGAGGGGGAGAGAGAGGGAGAGAGGGAGGGGGACAGGGGAGGGACAGAGGGAGGGAGGGACAGGGGGGCAGAGGGAGGGAGGGACAGGGGGGCAGAGGGAGGGAGGGGGAGGGGGAGGGACAGAGAGGGAGGGGGATAGAGAGGGAGAGAGGGAGAGAGGGAGGGAGAGAGAGAGAGAGGGAGAGAGGGAGGGGGACAGAGAGAGAGAGGGAGGGAGGGAGAGAGGGAGGGGGAGAGAGAGAGAGGGAGAGAGAGAGAGGAGGGAGGGGGAGAGAGGGAGAGAGGGAGAGGGAGGGGAGAGAGAGAGGGAGGGGGAGAGAGAGAGGGAGAGAGGAAGGGGGAGAGAGGGAGAGAGAGAGGGGAGAGAGGGAGAGAGAGAGAGGGAGAGGGGGGGTAATACAGCTCTGTATCAGAGGAAAAAATTGCTTGGGATCATCTCAAGATCTTTTTTTGTTGTCTGATTGGGTGGACTATCACCTGCAGCCAATTAGCAATTGCCAACAACTTTTGTGTGGAGACATTTTAATTTAACCATGTACCAAGCGAGGCCTGTTTCTGTTGCTATATGATAGTCCAGATCCTGTTTTGCAGGGCAATTTTTCCTACTCTGGTGTTTTGCAACAAGATCTTTTAATATATTTATTTTATTTATTTTATTATTTAGATTTGTATGCCGCCCCTTTCCGCAGACTTGGGGCAGCTCACAACAAAGTGAAAAACAATTTACAACAAATCTAAATTACTGTTTAAAATTTTTTTAAAAACCCATTTTCTAAACATACATACATACATACAAACATACAATTCATAAATTGTATCTGCCCGGGAGAGATGTCTCAGTTCCCCCATGCCTGACGACAAAGGTGGGTCTTAAGGAGCTTACGAAAGGCAAGGAGAGTAGGGGCAGTTCTAATCTCTGGGGGGAGTTGGTTCCAGAGGGCCGGGGCCGCCACAGAGAAGGCTCTTCCCCTGGGGCCCGCCAACCGACATTGTTTAGTTGACGGGACCTGGAGAAGGCCCACTCTGTGGGACCTAATCGGTTGCTGGGATTCGTGCGGCAGCAGGCGGTCTCGGAGATATTCTGGTCCAGTGCCATGAAGGGCTTTAAAGGTCATAACCAACACTTTGAATTGTGACCGGAAGTTGATCAGCAGCCAATGCAGACTGCGGAGTGTTGGTGAAACATGGGCATACCTAGGGAAGCCCATGACTGCTCTTGCAGCTGCATTCTGCACAATCTGAAGTTTCCGAACACTTTTCAAAGGTATATATATTTTATATATAATAATATAATATATTAATATATAATAATATATTTTAATACATATTGTGTGTATTATAAATACAAGAGCACCCTATGTTGAATACCAGCAAATGCTCTTCGTGTGTATCTGAAATGAATCTCCTACTCTAAGTTCAGTTCCTTCTCTATCATTCTCCATGGTTCTTTAACCCTTTTGAAAGTCCTTTATTTCAATTTATATGGCCCATCTCAAATTCATGACTTTGGGGAGCTCACAACAGTTAAATACTCTAGAGATAGTCCTCAACTTACAACAGTTCATTTAGTGACTCTTCAAAGTTGTAACGGCCCTGAAAAAAAGTGGCTTATGACCATTTTTCAGTTATATGACCTTTGTCGCATTCCCATGGTTCATGTGACCAGAATGCAGATGCTTGGCAATTGGTTCATGCTTACGACCGTTGCTGTGGCCCAAATATAGATGATCACCTTTTGTGACCTTTTCACTAGAGTCGATGGGAAACCCAGATGCGCTTAACAACCACGTTGCTAACTTATCAACTGCATAGAAACACAGAAACATAGAAGACTGATGGCAGAAAAAGACCTCATGATCCATCTAGTCTGCCCTTATACTATTTCCTGTATTTTATCTTACAATGGATCTATGTTTATCCCAGGCATGTTTAAATTCAGTTACTGTGGATTTACCAACCACGTCTGCTGGAAGTTTGTTCCAAGGATCTACTACTCTTTCAGTAAAATAATATTTTCTCATGTTGCTTTTGATCTTTCCCCCAACTAACTTCAGATTGTGTCCCCTTGTTCTTGTGTTCACTTTCCTATTAAAAACACTTCCCTCCTGGACCTTATTTAACCCTTTAATATATTTAAATGTTTCGATCATGTCCCCCCTTTTCCTTCTGTCCTCCAGACTATACAGATTGAGTTCATTAAGTCTTTTCTGATACGTTTTATGCTTCAGACCTTCCACCATTCTTGTAGCCCGTCTTTGGACCCGTTCAATTTTGTCAATATCTTTTTGTAGGTGAGGTCTCCAGAACTGAACACAGTATTCCAAATGTGGTCTCACCAGCGCTCTATATAAGGGGATCACAATCTCCCTCTTCCTGCTTGTTACACCTCTAGCTATGCAGCCAAGCATCCTACTTGCTTTTCCTACTGCCCGACCACACTGCTCACCCATTTTGAGACTGTCAGAAATCTCTCAACCTGCAGTGATTCACCTAACAACCATGGCCACAAAGCAGTATTGGGCTGCCCTCAGTATGCCTGGGATCGCCATTCCGGTAGTGGAAACAGCAATGTGTGCACATCTGCGCATCCCCGCCACACCACTGCACCCCCCCATGCACCCCCGTGTGATATTTTGCCTCTGTGCATGTGCAGAAGCAAACAAAATTGGTGAAAATCACCAAAATCTTGCATAAGGACATCTGTGACATTTTGGCGATTTTCTACCTTCCTTTGCTTCTGCGCATGCATGAAAGCAAAGTCTCATGCAGGGGTGCGCTATCTGTACATATACACTGTTCAAAAAAATAAAGGGAACACTTAAAACAACACAATATAACTCCAAGTAAATCAAACTTCTGTGAAATCAAACTGCCCTCTTAGGAAGCAACACTGACTGATAATCAATTTCACATGCTGTTGTGCACATTCAACTTTGTACAGAACAAAGTATTCAATGAGAATACAGTGATACCTCGTCTTACGAACCTGGGACGAGGTTTGTAAGGGGAAAAGTTTGTAAGACGAAACAATGTTTCCCATAGGAATCAATGGAGAAGCGATTAATGTGTGCAAGCCCAAAATTCACCCCTTTTGCCAGCTGAAGCGCCCGTTTTTGCGCTGCTGGGATTTCCCTGAGGCTCCCCTCCATGGGAAACCCCACCTCCGGACTTCCGTGTTTTTGTGATGCTGCAGGGGAATCCCAGCAGCGCAAAAACGTGTGCTTCGCTGGCAACGGAAGTCCGAAGGTGGGGTTCCAGCACGGGGAGCCTCAGCGAAATTGCAGTATCGCAAAAACACGGAAGTCCTCGAAACCCCACCTCCAGGCTTCCGTGTTTTGTGATGCTGCGATTTCGCTGAGGCTCCCCTCGCTGGGAAACTCCACCTCCAGACTTCTGTTGCTAGCGAAGCGCCCGTTTTTGTGCTGCTGGGATTCCCCTGCAGCATCACAGAAACACGGAAGTCCAGAGATGGGGTTTCCCACAGAGGGGAGCCTCAGGGGAATCCCAGCAGCGCAAAAACGGGCGCTTCGCTGGCAACAGAAGTCCGGAGGCGGGGCATCCCAGTGGCGGCGGCTTGGGTTTGTAAGGTGAAAATAGTTTGGAAGAAGAGGCAAAAAAATCTTAAATCCCAGGTTTGTATCTCAAAAAGTTTGTATGACGAGGGGTTGTAAGACGAGGTATCACTGTATTTCATTCATTCAGATCTAGGATGTGTTCTTTGAGTGTTCCCTTTATTTATTTATTTTGAGCAGTATATTTTTATTTATTTCTTCCGCAAACCAATAGAACTGTGACTCTTGAGCTCTCAGATGTTTGAGAAATTTCTTGGGGAAGAGATTCACATCACAGCAACCGATCAGACAGACTTTTAAAAAATAGAACAGTGTGGGAATAGTCACAAAAGGCCGGCAGTTCTGAAAAAGTTCTAGTATTCCTGCTAGGAATCGTATCTTCGTTAGTCGGTGTAAAACATTCAGAAACCAGGAGAAAAACACCAGAATACAATATAGATCAAGTATACCAAAATATTTTTATTCTGCTTCCAACAAGAAAAATTAGATTGAGGACCTATTGTAACAAAAATCCTCATAGGCACTTAACTGGTGCTTCAGTTGTCAGTAAATATATGATTCAAAATAAACGTAACAGGCATTAAATAAAACAAATCAATCCTCTATATTCAATATGTAGTCCGAATGGTTCCCAGGAAGTGTTTAAGACTGCAGTCGTCCATTCCATGAAATCTCTTACTCTGTGGAAATACAGCAAATTATAGGACAAAAAATGTTTGCCAAAATACCAGTAGAAAACCTGCAACTCTCCCAAGAGGATTACGAGAGTTAACTTAATCTATATGGGCAGACATGAAGGGCGAAGAATGGATGCAAGAAAAAAGCAGAATTTTGGGAAACCGTGTTGTGGCTTTCACCCTTTTAGCCGTTTCGAAAGCTGTATGGCTGAAACGGCATTAAGAGGACACCAAGGCAGTTTCATGGCCGTTTAGGTTGGTGGAGTTTTGTAAAGTCTACCTGCATGGATCCCTCAAGACATTTCTACTTTCCTCTGAAAATACAAACACAACATGGCCTGAACCACCGGATTTTGCTCCCTTGGTACTTCCTCTGTAGCTCAAGATCCCTTAACACTGCGTTTCTCAATCTTGGCAATTTGCAGATGTGTGGACTTCAACTCCCAGAATTCCTCACTTGGGAACGGAAGCACACAAATGCCAAGGCCTTGAAATGCTGCAATTATTGTTTTCAATGATCTCTAACTGAAAAGGAATTAGTGTATTGAAAGGTTCATGGATTGCTACTGCCTCTATAATGGGTCTCCCAACCTTGGCAACTTTACGCCTGCGGAGAGGGGCAGCATACAAAGTCTAATAAATTATTATGATTATTATGATTATTTAAGATTTGTGGACTTCAACTCCACAAGTTGAAGCTGGCTGGGGAATTCTGGGAGTTGAAGTCCACAAGTCTTAAAGTTGCCAAGGTTGGAGACCTCTGCTCTATAGGAGAGACATCATCTGGACACGAGGGAAGGATCAGCACATTTGACAGGTTTAGAAATATTTATGAAATGTAACATCTTGTTGCAGGGCAATTGCACCGCACTTTACTGAGCATGAGTTTAAAGAGGGCTAAGTTAGTACTCCAGGTTTGGCTAGATTCGTATTAGACACGGCATTGTAAATCACAGCCAGCTTTTTTACCCCTGCCTTCTCTAGCTGATTCATGGTAGATTCAGACTTACTATGGTATTCAAACTTAATACAACCATGTTCTTCAATTACCTGAGATGACATGAGTTTCAATTCTGAATGTCCAAGTAATCCTAAAAACCCCAACTCCAGAGATGCAGGTGACAAGGGCAAACTCTTTCCAAAGTGTACTCTTTAACAAAAGTGGATAGGTCTATCATATATAAACAGTTTCTATGCAACACAGTCTACTTTCTATTAGGATAGAATCAAAACAAGGTACAATTCCCTTAATTTTCCAGCCCAGGCCAATAATAATTACAGTGTTCCCTCGATTTTCACGTGTTCAAACTTCGCAAAAAGTCTATACCACGGTTTTTCAAAAATATTAATTAAAAAATACTTTGTGGGTTTTTTCCCTATACCATGGTTTTTCCCACCCGATGACGTCATATGTCATCGCCAAACTTTCGTCCGCCTTTAATAAATATTTTTTAAAAATAAACTTTAATAAATAAACATGGTGAGAAATAATCTAAATGGTTGCTAAGGGAATGGGAAATTGTAATTTAGGGGTTTAAAGTGTTAAGGGAAGGCTTGTGATACTGTTCATAGCCAAAAATAGTGTATTTACTTCCGCATCTCTGCTTTGCGGAAATTTGACTTTCGCGGGCGGTCTCAGAACGCATCCCCCGTGAAAATCGAGGGAACACTGTATTCCTATTTAGCTTTTATAGCAGCCTTGCAAGCTTGTTGCCAGTTCCCTATACAGTGGTACCTCTACTTACGAACTTAATGCGTTCCGTGACCAAGTTCTTAAGTAGAAAAGTTTGTAAGAAGAAGCAATTTTTCCCATAGGAATCAACGTAAAAGCAAATAATGCGTGCAATTGGGGAAACCACAGAGAGGGTGAAGGCCCTGTTTCCTCCCAGGAGATTCCTAGAGAGGCCCCACGGAGGCTTCCTCCTTCTGTTTCCATTTACAGTTTCGGAGGCTCGGGTTTGTAAATGGAAAATGGTTCTCGAGAAGAGGCAAAACAATCTTGAACACCCGCTTCTTATCTAGAAAATTTCGTAAGTAGAGGCGTTCTTAGGTAAAAGTACCACTATAGTCGGAACAGTAATAATGTGCTTGGCCAAGAAAGCAAACAAGGAAAATATCCAAACGGATATTTCCAAAAGGTGTGAGCAACCTGTTGAACCCCATTTGTGATGGGGATCGGGGATTGCAATTATTCTCCACGAATGAGGAATTCCCAGTAAGTGCGGGTCATAATATTGCGATAAGTTGTGGGTTGGGCTAGATGACCTACAAGGTCCCTTCCAACTCTAATAATCTCTACAGTCAGCTAAATGCTGTAAAGAAACCGAATGAGCGGATCAGAGTGACACCACTTCAAAAGATGAAGCAACTTCCAGGTTTTCAGCAGAAAATGCATCTTGAGTTAACTCAACAAAAGATCTCAGCAATTTTTTTTAAACAAACTTAGGGTAACATTTCTGGCACAAAATTACTAGTGTTAAAAATAAAACCAGTCTTTTTCTCCCCCACTGAGAAGCTAAAATAATAGGCTCTGATCTTTCCTGACTGATTCATAGGCTTGGAAAGAAACTGGCAAGCTAGAAAGAGAATTCTGGGAGTTGAAGGGCACACGTTTTTAAAGTTACCAAAGGTTGGGAACACACTGGCTTGATAGCTCTTGCAGTCAGTTATTGCTTATGCTTTTCAAAGAGACAAGTGACCTACTCTAGGAACGGGAATAGTAATGCCTGGTGGTGCAGTGGTCAGAATTAAGCACACTGGTACCTCTATCTAAGAAAGCCTCTACTTACAAACTTTTCTCATTAAGAACCGCATTTTCAAGATTTTTTTTGCCTCTTCTCAAGAACCATTTTCCACTTACAAACCTGACTTTCCGAAACTGTAACAGGAAAAGACAGGGAGAAGCCTCCGTGGGGCCTCTCTAGGAATCTCCTGGGAGGAAACAGGGCCAGACAAAGGAGGGAGAAGCCTCCATGGGGCCTCTCTTGGAATCTCCTGGGAGGAAACAGGGCTGGACAAAGGAGGGAGAAGCCTCCGTGGGGCCTCTCTAGGAATCTTCTGGGAGGAAACAGGGCCGGAAAAGGTGGGGGAAAGCCTCCGTGGGGCCTTCCTAGGAATCTCCTGGGAGGAAACAGGGCCTCCACCCTCCTTGTGATTTCCCCAATTGCATGCATTATTTGCTTTTACATTGATTCCTATGGGAAAAATTGCTTCTTCTTACAAACGTTTCTACTTTAGAACGTGGTCACGGAACAAATTTAGTTCGTAAATAGAGGTACCACTGTATTGGGTTGCTGCCGTAACTGGGTGGGGGTGGAAATGGAGCTTCGCACGCAGGTCTGGGTGACAGGCGTGTGTGGTAGAGCAAGATTTGGCTTCTGTGCATGCGCAGGAAGCAAAAAAAAAAACCCCCACCGAAATCTCACCTGCCCGTGCATCTTCTCGCGAGATTTGCTTCCTGTAGATGCGCAGATGCCAAATCGCACTCCGATGCATGTGCGCACCTGCTGGACACCTGGAGCTGCACACACATCAGCACTGGTAGTAGCAGTAAGTTGGAAACACCCCCCCCCCCCGCTGTACAGCACTATGCAGTATATAAGTCTAAGTGCTATTGCTCATACCCGCCACGGGGAAGGCCTAACCACCGATAAAACCATAAATAAAAGATGGTTGAATTCCTTTTCCTAGTGAAGCAAGCAGGCTTATTATTTCAAGCTGAAATTCTGTGCTCGTTCCTGTGGATTAACCAAACAGGCTGAAAAAGAAGTTTCCTATTCTTGGTAATTTTGCCCCCTCTAAAAAAATTGCCTATTCAGGTTAAAAGATGGATTAAGTATCTAACACACAAGCCAAATATACATTAGCCTTAGAATTACTCTGCTAGGAAAACTTAGTTCAGTAAGTTTGTTAAGGGGTAAATCCTGAAGAGAGATGAAGCTGCCCAATGAAGGGAAATAATCTTTTACCACAATTAATATAAATGAATGCAGGAAGTCCTCCGCCTATGACTACAATTGGGAAGGCAACCTTGCTCACAAAGTGATGCAGTTATTAAGTGAGTTGCATCCCATTTTTTTTTTTTTTGCCATTAAGCAAATCCAGCTTTCCGGTTTGACTGTGCTAGTTGGAAGACCCCTTAGCACAGGGATGGCAAACCTTTTTTTCCTCGGGTGCCGAAAGAGTGTGTGCATGTGGTACTTCTGGTGGGCCCAGTTGGCTCATATTTTGCCCTCCCCGGCTCCAAAGGCTTCCCTGTAGCCGGTGGAGGGTAAAAACGCCCTCCACCATCTCCCTGGAGGCTCTCTGGAAGCCCAAAACACCCTCCCAGAGCCTTTGTGCAAGTCAAAAAATCACTTGGCCGGCACACACATGCATGTTGGAGATGAGCCAGGGCAACGGCCCGCGTGCCAGCATATATGCCTCCGCATGCCACCAGTGGCATAGGTTCGCCATCACTGCCTTAGAACAAGGGTAAGCAAAGTTGGCTCTTCTATGCATGACATGTGGACTTCAACTCCCAGAATTCCTGAGCTAGCATGATAGAAACATAGAAGACGGACAGCAGAAAAAGACCTCATGGTCCATCTAGTCTGCCCTTATACTATTTTCTGTATTTTATCTTAGGATGGATCTATGTTTATCCCAGGCATGTTTAAATTCAGTTACTGTAGATTTATCAACCACGTCTGCTGGAAGTTTGTTCCAAGCATCTACTACTCTTTCAGTAAAATAATATTTTCTCATGTTGCTTTTGATCTTTCCCCCAACTAACCTCAGATTGTGTCCCCTTGTTCTTGTGTTCACTTTCCTATTAAAAACACTTCCCTCCTGGACCTTATTTAACCCTTTAACGTATTTAAATGTTTCGATCATGTCCCTCCTTTTCCTTCTGTCCTCCAGACTATACAGATTGAGTTCATTAAGTCTTTCCAGATGATGGACTCAGGAATGCTGGGAGCTGAAATCCACAAGTTACAGAAGAGCCAACTTTGCCTACCCTTGCTTTAGAAGATGCTACATGGTGATGACACGACCTGGGATGCTGCAACCATCATAAATATATGCTGATTGCCAAATGTCCAAGTTTCGATCACTACAAAGATATTGCAGTGGTCGTAAGCGTTAAGAACCGATCAACAGTCCTTTTTTTTTTTTACACAGCAATCTTAACTTCCAATGGTTGTTAAATGAATGGTTATAAGTTGAACTTATACTAACAGGACTGGACTCCAAGATTCCAGCCTTCTTAAAGGTTTTTAAAAAGATACTAGTAACTAGGTAACCTTCTTTTCACCATTCCAATTCTGGGATTTCCAAGCCTATCAACAAAGGCGTGATTTCTTGCCCTTGTGCATTTTATATTTTAAATAATTTAGCCCACATGGCACATGCAAAACTGAAATTACATAATCGCAGAATTGGAAGGAACCACAGAGCTCATCTGCAGGATTCTTTAGACCATCTCCTTTAGCAAAGGAGAACTTACCAAGTACAGTGATATCTTGTCTTACAAACTTAATTGGTTCCGGGAAGAGGTTCTTAAGGTGAAAATTTTGTAAGATGAAACAATATTTCCCATAGGAATCAATGGAAAAGTGATTAATGCGTGCAAGCCCAAAATTCACCCCTTTTGCCAGCCGAAGTGCCCATTTTTGCGCTCCATGGGAAACCCCACCTCTGGATTTCTATGTTTTTGCGATGCTGAAGGGGAATCCCAGCATCGCAAAAACGAGTGCTTCACTGGCAACGGAAGTCCGAAGGTGGGGTTTCCCATGGAGGGGAGCCTCAGGGGAATCCCAGCAGCGCAAAAACGGGTGCTTCACTGGCAACGGAAGTCCGGAGGCGGGGCATCCCAGCAACGGCGGTGGGTTTGTAAGGTGAAAATAGTTTGTAAGAAGAGGCAAAAAAATCTTAAACCTTGGGTTTGTATCTTGAAAAGTTTGTATGACGAGGCGTTTGTAAGACGAGGTATCACTGTACTTTACTATTTGCTCCACTAGCTGACAACTTGTAACAATTACAAAATTCCTCCTGATATCTAAACCCTAATTTTGAATTCCTTCCTTGTAGTTTGAACCTGTTCTGGTCCTGTCCTACTCCCAGACTGCTGGTGGTTTTGGTTGGATATAGCCAAAAAATATTGTGAAATAGAAGAAGAAGAGAGAGCAGTGGTGGCAACCCTGTTTAGAGTCGTGATAATTTAAGTCAGCAGCTTCCCTTTAGATACCTGCTTCTCTTAAGAGTGGGATTAGGCAATCCAGAGTGCTACCCTACAACTCCAATAACTGTAAACATAACCAATATTGAAAGATGCTGGGACTGTCACAATTTGTCCTAGAGATTCAGGTATCCTGCATCCAATGAAGGAGTGCAGGGGGAAAAAGGCATAATTTTTAAGCCACAAACCAAAAACGTCTGCTGATACTCTAAAGCAGTGTTTCCCAAACTAGGCAACTTGAAGATATCTGGACTTCAACTCCCAGAATTCCCCAGCCAGCATTCGCTGGCTGGGGAATTCTGGGAGTTGAAGTCCAAATATCTTCAAGTTGCCAAGGTTGGGAAACACTGCACTAAAGTATTACTATAGTGGCTGGTTTAAAAATAGTCACTTTGTCATCTCCAGCACGCGCAGGTCAGAGTAAAAAAAGAAGAAGTGGTATTACCCTATCAAAAGTGTCTTTTTTAAAAGAGGCTTCAGAGGTGGGATCCAAGAATCTCGTCCGCTTACACTGTGGTCCCAAACAAAGTCTTGTCTGAATCCTGTTCGTCGTCCCCAAGTGAAAAGTCTTTAGTGTCCAAATCAAGGTCTGGGATACAGTTTGTCTCCAATGACAAGTTGTGATCGGGTGAGTGGACGTCGCTCTGTGCTCCAAGGACGGGACTCAGCTGCTCCCCTTCGGCCATGTAGGCCAAGAGATTGTCCAGGACTGGACGGCTCCGGCAGATCTTGGTCAGCAGGCGGCTCCTGTGCCTCAGCTGCGATATCAAACTGTCTTTTTCCTGGATCACGTTCAACAGTTTTTGCGTGTGCTGTTCGGAAAACTGTAGCTTTTCCTCCAATATGGCAATTTCCCTTTGGAGAGGGGAAAAAAAAACAGGTTTGTAGCCGATGTAGTAGTAGTAGTAGTAATAATAATAATAATAATTATTATTATTATTACATTGGCAATAATAATAATAATAATAATAATTATTATTATTATTAATTGGATTTGCATGCCGCCCCTCTCCGTAGACTCGGAGCGGCTAACAACAATGATAAAAACAGCATGTGACAATCCAATAATAAAACAGAGGGGCGGCATACAAATCCAATAAATAAAATAAATAAATAAAATAAAAACAACTAAAAACCCTTATTATAAAACCAAACATACACACAAACATACCATGCATGACTTGTAATGGCCTAGGGGGAAAGGAATATCTCAACTCCCCCATGCCTGGCGGTATAAATGAGTCTTGAGTAGTTTACGAAAGACAGGGAGGGTGGGGGCAATTTTAATCTCCGGGGGGAGTTGGTTCCAGAGGGCCGGGGCCGCCACAGAGAAGGCTCTTCCCCTGGGGCCCGTCAAACGACATTGCTTAGTCGACAGGACCCGGAGAGGGCCAACTCTGTGGGACCTTATCGGTCGCTGGGATTCGTGCAGTAGCAGGCGGTTCCGGAGGTAGATTTATTGGATTTATATGCCGCCCCTCTCCGCAAACTCTGGTAGTCTGGTCCAAAGCCATGTAGGGCTTTAAAGGCCATGACCAACACTTTGAATTGTGACCGGAAACTGATCGGCAGCAAATGCAAGCGATGTAGCATACCAATGTAGCATATATGTTAGGATAGGATAATATTATATCTGTACTTCTAGCATAATATGCCTTGCTCATTTTTGATTCCATTATAGCCAGGACAGGACTCACATAGTTTAGTCTGCACTTCTGGTGGAAATCTACTAAAGGAAATAGCTGGCCATAAAACAGTTCAACAACATCCCCCTGATAACAAGAATGTATCATTCAAAGATGAAAGCTATGCAATATACATTGCTTGAAGACAACAGGATGAGACTGTGATGAAAGGACATTTGCCCATGGTAAACAGAGATTGGCTGTGATAAAGACAAATGGTTCAAGGAAATTAGCTACATGAAAGGACCTTACTTGAAAGGACATTTGCTCAAGGAAATTAGTTGGGAGAAAAATTTGATTGCCTGTGTTATAAACCTGGAAATAATGTATTTAAAAGGATTTCTACCACGTGCTGAATTTGGAATTCTACCAGGTGCTGTTAGATTGGATTCAGGGTTTTTTACATGGGGTTATTTTAGTTGGGTTTATTATTGGGGTTTTATAATCATTGTTATATTTGACTTCTTTTTATTATTGTACTATTGTACTGTTTTTATTGTTGTAAACCGCCCTGAATCCTACGGGATTGGGCAGCATAGAAGTCGAATAAATTAAATTAAAGTACACGTGGGACAATTACACAATTGCTATTCAATCGGAAAAGATGTGGAGAGTGCCTTCCTATAACTCCCATCAAAGAGTTATTGTTAATGGCGAGTATTCTGAGCAGAGTCAGGTTACAAGCGGTGTGCCACAAGGGTCTGTTCTGGGTCCTATTCTTTTTAATATGTTTGTGAGTGACATAGGGGAAGGTTTGGTAGGGAAGGTTTGCCTATTTGCCGATGATTCTAAAGTGTGCAATAGGGTTGATATTCCTGGAGGCGTCTGTAATATGGTAAATGATTTAGCTTTACTAGATAAATGGTCAAAGCAATGGAAACTGCAGTTTAATGTTTCCAAATGTAAAATAATGCACTTGGGGAAAAGGAATCCTCAATCTGAGTATTGTATTGGCAGTTCTGTGTTAGCAAATACTTCAAAAGAAAAGGATTTAGGGGTAGTGATTTCTGACAGTCTCAAAATGGGTGAACAGCAATGTACCCTCTAATTTTTTTTCGGTGTGGGCGGAAAAGTATAGTGTCTGAGCGACAGTCCCTTTGGGACTGGGCGGCATAGAATAATAAATAAATAAATAAATAAATAAGAAAAAAATCCCTTTTATTAAAAGAAATTAATAATTTAAAAAAACCAAAATCCATTACTATTAAAACTAAATCAACCAGCAAAACCAAAAACATAACTATTAATAAAAACAGGTGAGGGCTGGTTTTTTTTTCTCTGTTATTATTTAAGTGCTTTTACCATATGCTTTAAATCAAGTCACTTCTCTCTCTGTTTCTCTCTCCTGTCATTCTCTGCCTCAATCATTTTCTCATTTCTCTTTTCTCCCCTTTTTTCTATCATTTCTCTCTATCTCTTCCTTCCACTCTTCTCTCTCTCTCTTGCTTTCTCTGTCTCTCTCTCTCACTCTCTTCCTTCCTCTCTCATCTCTCTCTCTCTTTCTTTCTCTTTCTCTCTCTTTCCCCCTCTTGGTCTCTTTCTTTTTCTCACTTTCTCCCTCTCTTGCTTTCTCTCTCTCTCTCACTCTTTCTTGTTTTCTTTCTCACACTCTTTCTCTCTCTTGTTCTCTCTCTTGCTATCTCTTTCTCTCCCCCCTTTCTCTCTCTCTCTCTTTCTCACTTTCTCTCTATCTTGCTGTCTGTTGCTCTCACTCACTCTCGTTCTCTCTCCGTTCTTCTCAGCGGAGGCTGGTAATATTCAATGTCGCCGGCAGGCATTCTCTCAGCAGAGGCCGGCGAAGGTGATATTCAATGTCGGGGGCGCGCGCGCGGTTGTGCACGCTCCCTATCTCCATACCAGGCCATTCGGAACATTCAAAATAAGAAAAGCCTTCGCTGGCGAAAGTTTTTCTTATTTTGAATGTTCCGAGTGGCCTGGTATGGAGATAGGGAGCGTGCGCAACCTGCCCCGCCTCTCCTGCAACCCCCTTGCTGAGAGCCCGGGATGAAAGTGCTCTCAGCAAAGGGACTGAGACGGGCAGGGCGTGCGTTCCGGGTGCGGAGGAGCCGCGCCCAAAGGTAGGAGGCGGCGGCGGAGCAGAGGGGGCGGATCGGGCGTGGGGCAGTGACGAAAGGCCGAGGGGGCCGGAAGCAACCTGGGGAGGCAGGGGCGACTGCGGCTCCCTTCCATTCTGCTGCCGGCGCCCCCCCCCGCGGGACTGCGCGCCCATGGAAAATGGGGACTGCGCGCCTATGGAAAAGGGCGCGCAACCCGGTATTTTGGGGTGCGCGCGCGCTCACGTGCGCAGCCTACAGGGAACAGTGGTGAACAGTGCAGTCAGGCGGTAGGGAAAGCAAGTAGGATGCTTGGCTGCATAGCTAGAGGTATAACAAGCAGGAAGAGGGAGATTATGATCCCGCTATATAGAATGCTGGTGAGACCACATTTGGAATACTGTGTTCAGTTCTGGAGACCTCACCTACAAAAAGATATTGACAAAATTGAACGGGTCCAAAGACGGGCTACAAGAATGGTGGAAGATCTCAAGCATAAAACGTATCAGGAAAGACTTAATGAACTCAATCTGTATAGTCTGGAGGACAGAAGGAAAAGGGGGGACATGATTGAAACATTTAAATATATTAAAGGGTTAAATAAGGTTCAGGAGGGAAGTGTTTTTAATAGGAAAGTGAACACAAGAACAAGGGGACACAATCTGAAGTTAGTTGGGGGAAAGATCAAAAGCAACATGAGAAAATATTATTTTACTGAAAGAGTAGTAGATCCTTGGAACAAACTTCCAGCAGACGTGGTAGATAAATCCACAGTAATTGAATTTAAACATGCCTGGGATAAACATAGATCCATCCTAAGATAAAATACAGAAAATAGTATAAGGGCAGACTAGATGGACTATGAGGTCTTTTTCTGCCGTCAGTCTTCTATGTTTCTATATCCACAGCCTGCCCAAACTCAAACTGGCTTCTCTTTTCCTATTAATTTGTTCCTGAAATTCCAGCTGGGGTAGCTATCTCCCACCGTGAAATTCAGTACACAGGTATTTGCTTTCCCGGTCCAATGATTTCCTAATCCTGAGAAATAATGACAACTTGTTTAGCAAAGATTGAGAGAGGAGAAAATCCCCCACCCACCCACCCCAAATATATGAAGAGCTTTGGTAGTACAGTGGTTAGAGGGCAGTATTGCAAGCTACTTCTGCTGATCACCGGCTGCCAACAGTTTGGCAGATCGAATCTCAGTAGGCTCAAGGTTGACTCATCCTTCCATCCTTCCGAGGTCAGTAAAATGAGGAGCCAGATTGTTGGGGGCAATAGGCTGACTCTCTGTAAACCACTTAGAGAAGGCTGTAAAATCACTATGAAATGGTATATAAGTCTAAATGCTATTGCTATTGTTTAGCAAGATTGAGAGATGAGAAAATCCCCCCCCCTAATACATTAAGAACCTCTGTGGTGCAGTGGTTAGAGTAAGAACATAAGAAGAGCCATGCTGAATCAGGCCAAAGCCCATCGAGTCCAGCATTCTGTGTCATACAGTGGCCCATCAATTGTACATGGGGATCTTGAGTAGAAAGAGAAGGTAAAACTCTCCTTTTCCCTTGACCCCCAACAAATGGTACTCAAGGGAATCCTGCCTGCCTCAACCAACTTAGAGGCAGCACATGGACATCCGTTTCAATAACCACCGATACACTTGGCATCCATGAATCTGTCTAATCCTGCCTTGAAGCTATCAAGGCTGACAGCTGTCACGACCTCTTCTGGAAGTGAATTCCATAAACCAACGACCCTCTCGGTGAAGAAATATTTCCATTTATTTATCCTCGCTTTCTTACCTATGAGCTTTAGGGAGTGCCCCCTTGTCCTAGTATTGTGTGATAGAGAAAATAATTTCTCTCTATCCACCTTTTCTATCCCATGCATGATTTTATACACTTTGATCAAGTCACCCCTAGAGTGCAGTACTGCAAACTGCTTCTGCTGATCACCAGCTGCTAGCAGTTTGGCAGATCGAATCTCAGTACGCTCAAGGTTGACTCAGCCTTCCATCCTTCCAAGGACGGTAAAATGAGGACCCTGCTTGTTGGAGGCAATATGCTTATTCTCTGCAAACTGCTTAGAGAGGGCTTTAAAGCACGGTGAAGCAGTATATGTCTAAATGCTATTGCTAACTCCCAGAATTCTCCACCCAGCTCTCTTGCATGTACTGTCTTACTTGTTGGGGGCAATATGCTTGCTCTCTGTATACCACTTAGAGAGGGCTGTAAAGCACTGTGAAGCGGTATATAAGTCTAAATGCTATTGCTATAGCTCCAAACGAAAGCTCACTAATATTCAGAAGACCAACTTCCTAGAGGAAAAAGGCAAATGGCAATCAAAGCAGTTCTCTTTACAAAACCTTTTATTCGTTCCCTAATGACAAAGCCACTCTAACCAAGGCTCTAGTCTTCTTCGAGGTCAGTACCTGTCCTTGCCCTCCCGAAGCCCGAGCACCGCCTGGCGCATCTCGGCATCCTTCCGGATGAGGCTCTGAGCCTGGCCGTGCACCGTGCGCTCCGCAGCCGCCAAACGCCGTTCCAACTCCGCAACTCTCCCGTGCAAGGCGGCCAAATGCGCGTTAGCCTCGCGAATCTGGACCGGCGTCGGCGGCGAAGATGAAGACATCATGGACGACGGCGACCACGACGATCCCCGGGGAGCTCGCCCCGCCCAGCGCCCGCGCGTAGCAGCCAATGGGAAGGCAGGTCACACCTCCACACGCCGCGCCCTTCATTCGGAGTGACCAATGAGACGCGAGGCTTGAAAAAATGACAAATGGGTCCCCGCCTTCTATTACAGTGGCTTGACAGATTTGAAGTTCCAGTCGGGCCGGTCAAGCGCGTCCTTTACGACGCCCCGCCCCTAAGTAGGCGGGCAAAGAGGAAGGGTGGAAACAAACCACACGCGGCGTTATTTCCCTTCCACCGCCCAAGCGTCTACCAATAGAAATCATGGGAAGCCACACCCACAAACCAATCGATTGTTCTGATGGGAGAGCCACGCCCCCAAACGTCAATTAAACCGCGCCTACTTTCTCCTAATCTTTACGAATCCCCGAGTTGCCATTGGCCCCGTGTGTAACGCCGGCTCCCTCCATGTTCTCGCGAGACCAGGTTCAGGGTAGTGTCCTTGGTGAAATCTCGTGGTAGTTTATGCTCCCGTCGCCGCGGTCGACGTCAACATGGAGGGCTCCGGGGAGATTTTCGAGGAGACCAACTGTTTCCGCAAGACTTGGCTGGCCGGTCGCCTCGGGGCCCTCGCCGGTGAGAACCCAACCGAGTCGGGCCGTTAACTGTGAAGGCTGCGATTCCACCCGGGAATCGTGACAATAAATATCCCCGTGCTTGACCTTCCATCGCTGTCGAGCCTCCTTCCCCAATAGAATAGAATAGAATAGAATTCTTTATTGGCCAAGTGTGTCCAATCAATATCCAATAAAATATGCACCAAAGGCAAATTCATTCTGTGTCCAATCACACACAAGGAATTTGCCTTTGGTGCATTTTTTATTTATTTATATATTCGTTTTTTTTAATGCCGCCCTTCTCCTTAGACTCAGGGCGGTTTACAATATGTTAGCAATAGCACATATTGCCCCCACAATCCATGACCTCATTTTACCCACCTTGGAAGAATGGAAGGCTGAGTCAACCTTGAGCCGGTGATGAGATTTGAACCGCTGACCTGCAGATCTAGCAGTCAGCTTCAGTGGCCTGCAGTGCTGCACTCTACACACTGCGCCACCTTGGGTCTCAGTGTAAGAAAGAGATACATTTGTCAAGAATCATGAGGTACAACACTTAATGATTGTCATAGGGGTCAAATAAGCAACGGGGGATATTAATAAATATTAAATTATTTTTAATAAATAAAATATTAATCTTAAGAATGCAAGCAACAAGTTACAGTCATACACAGTGAAGGGCTACCAAAATTTTTACTACCCCACTGTGGGCATGGCTTATGCAGGACACCCTGCATTTTCTTTCAACATTTTCTTTCTTTTCTGTTTACTAAGTCTGCGGAGAGGGGCGGCATACAAATCCACAAGGCGACAACGACATTATTATTATTATTATTATTATTATTATCATCATCATCATCTTTCAGTGCAAATTGAAAGATAATTATACAGTCATACAGTCATAAGTGGTAGGAAATGGGTGATAGGAATGGTGAGAAAAACTAGTAGTAATAGTAGTGCAGACTTAGTAAACAGTTTGACAGTGTTGAGGGAATTATTTGTTTAGCAGAGTGATGGCGTTCGGGGGAAAACTGTTCTTGTGTCTAGTTGCCTTGGTGTGCAGTGCTCTATAGCGGCGTTGTGAGGGTAGGAGTTGAAACAGTTTATGTCCAGGATGCGAGGGGTCAGTAAATATTTTCACAGCCTTCTTCTTGACTCGTGCAGTATACAGGTCCTTATTGTCCATTAAGGACCTGTCAATCAAGACGAGAGCTGGAAGATACCTTGGTTATCTAATCCATCCCCCTGCCCTGGCAGGACACCCTATACCTGCCTATACTATTTCCGACATGCATGCACCTTCTTGTCTCAAAGGTACTATTTTAAGAACTGAGTTGGGAGGCACCTTGGAGGTCATCTAGTCCAGCCCCCTGCTCAAGCAGGACATCACTATACCAGTGATGTTGAACAGGCAAGGGTGGCCCCTACTGCTGCTGCTGGTGTGCTGCACATGAAGCTTTGGGTCTCTGGCTTGTGTGCACGTGCATCTTGGCATATGCGCAGGAAGCAAAATCTTGCAAGAGGATGCACACATACGAGATTTTGAAAAAAAAATTGCTTCTGCGCATGCACAGAAGCCAAAAATAACCTTTGTGAAGCAAAATCTCGCCAGGACTTGTGCACACACGCCTGACACCCAAAGCTGCACAGGCAGCTCCAGTTTTACTACTGGTGTGGCATCCTCATTTGTACTGGTAGGAACCCAATACTGATGGCGAACCATTTTTGGTTCGCATGCCAACATTTAACATTTAATTTATTTGATTTATATGCCACCCAATCCCATGGGACTCAGGGCGGCAAAGGGGTATATGTGCATGTGCCTACACCTATTCTATTCTATGCTATGCAATGCAATTCAAGACCATTGCAGCATCCCCATGCTCATGTCAAAATTCAGACACTTGGCAACTGACATATTTATGATGGGTAGCAGCATCCCAGGGTCATGTGATCACCTTTTGTGACCTTCTGACAAGCAAAGTCAATGGGGAAGCCAGATTCATTTAGCAACTGTGTTACTAACTTAACTGCAGTTATTCACTTAACAAATGTGACAGGAAAGATTGTTTTGGCCAGCAGGGTGCTGCAGGAAGCCATCCAGGCCCCAAACCGCACTCCATTTTGACTGGTATCCATCTGGTGTCCTCCACCTCTCCCCACACCCGGCTGGCCTGCAGAGGAGAACTACAATATTGAGCTGGCTCTGAAAGAAATCCAGGTTATATATCCCTAGTCTAGTGGATAAGGCACCAGGCTAGAAAGCAGCAGATCATGAGTTCAAGAGCCGCCTTAGTCATGAAAGCCACTTTGGATCAGTCACTCTCTTTTTAGCCAGCCCATCACACAGGGTTGTTGTTGTTGTTGTAAGGAAAATAGGAGGAGGAAGATATGTTCACTGCCTTGGATTGTTTGTAAAATATAATAAAAGCAGGATACAAATAAATAAAAATAAAAATATTCATTTCAGCCAGGTGGGAATGATTATCTATTTTGCTCCTTCCATGAACGAAGGAAATCACTAGAAAACCTCTTCTCAGATATCATATTGAAATATTTGAAAAAACCCAATAAAAATGTATTTGAAAGTACAGTGTTAATTTTTAAATGAAAAGGTATTGAGTCTCTGAGTCTACAGAGAGGGGCAGCATACAAATTTAAAAAAAATTAAAAATAAAATAATAATAATAATAATTGATGGCTTTCCCCCCCAAAACCTCTATTAAAATAGATTATTAGCATTCAAGACAAACAATACCTAATTTCCAAAATAGGCAAGTATTATTATTCCTCTGGAATCCTTTAACAGATCTAATTCAATATATTGATTAAATTTGCTATTACAGTATATGCAAGCTTATACATGCCAGTAAGAATGATAAAATCTCTTTCTCTCTCTCTCTCTCTCTCTCCCATGAAATAAATATATGTTCCTTTACCTTTGGCTTCAAGTATGTCAAACTATTTACTAAGTCTGCACTACTATTACTGCTAGTTTTTTCTCATCATTCCTATCATCCATTTCCTCCCACTAATGATTATATGACTAACTTATTGCTTGTATCCTTAAGACTGGGATCGACAAACCCAGGCGCCTGGTCGCCAGTGGCGCCTAGAAAATGTTGTCTGGCGCCTAGAAAATGTTGCCTGCTGTACTGTATGTATACAGTATATTTTTCCCGCCTTGTGTTTACGCCCAGAAATGGTACATCTTGGCTTCCGTAGCTCCGCCCATCAACCTCGGAGCGAGCTGCTTTCCCAGCGTCCCCTGCGCTTGCGTGCGTCTCTCCCTCCCCCCCTTGCCTCCATTCCGCCTCCTACTCGAACCCCTTCACTCCCCCCCACCGCACACAGACGCAGGGCCGCCGATAGACGGGTACTACTGGGACTGCTGTACCGGGCCCCGGGCAAATTGGGGCCCGCAGTCAGCGGCTCCTTGCACATGCCCAGTCTGTACCCTCCCTCTTGCCGGCTGCCTGCCCTTACCAGCAGCAGAGAGAGAAAGAGAGAGGTAGAGAAGGGCTTACAAGGGGGGTGGCGAAAGGAGGGTAATTATAATTTTATTTTATTATTAAGCGGGAAAGCGCCAAACCGAGACAAACGCGCGCCAGCCCTCGCCACGTGCGCGCCGTGGTGAGGCGACTGAGGAGATTTCCGCCGTCTGGGGGGGAAAGGCGCGGGCCCGACATGAGGAAACTCGAGGGAATTTTTTTTAAAATGACTTTAATCATAGACGGTGGACGAGCCCGGAGGGATGTGGTGGCTCGCCGGGATGTGCTTGTGGGTCGGCGGGGCTCTGGCATGGACGCCCGGGCAGCCGCGCAACCTCTACCGCCCCTTCAACTTGAGCTCCCTAGCGGCGCTCTCGGCTCCGTTCAAGACGGGCGCCACCGGGACGTCGTTGGCGGAGTCTCCCGCTGCAGCGGCGGGCAACCGAGTGGAGAAACTCGGGCGTGCTTTCAAGCGGCAGGTGAGGCAGTTGCAAGAGAAGAGCGACCGCTTGGAGCTGGTCTTCCTGGTGGACGAGTCGTCGAGTGTGGGCCAGGCAAACTTCCTCAGCGAGCTGCTTCGTCAAGAAGCTGCTCTCCGACTTCCCGGTGGTGGCCACGGCGCTGGGGCCATGCGGGACCGCTTATCCAGGCGAGCGTGGACCAGCAAGCCGCCTTCCGCTCTCTCTCTTTCTCTCTCTGTTGCTGGCGTGGTGTATGAGAGAGAAAGAGAGAGAGCGGAGGGCGACGAAGAGCTCGCTGAACACTTCGCCCCTCCGCCCGCCCACCCGCCCACGAAGATGGGCTGCCAGTGGACTTCAGCAAACTTTTGACGTTGGGTTGTGCCAACCTTCTTCGCGCCCCTCTGCGAAGGAGGCGGACCTGCTTTGCTTGTCATCCGGCTTCACCTTGGCCTCCACCCATTTGTCTAGCTCGCTTCCAGCGCGTTTCTCTCGCTCCCTCTTTGGGGCGAGGCGTTTCCATCTTTTCCTCAAAACTCCCCCCCTTCCCCATCTTCACACACACACACATGGCCCCACACCGCCTCCACCACCCGGTAACGCGCCCGATCTCTACCTCTCTCTTTCTCTCTCTGCTGCTGGTGTGGTGCATGAGAGAGAAAGAGAGAGAGAGAAAAAATAAGGGAGAGAGAAAGAGAGAGAAAGGAAGAGGAGAGATAGAAAGGGGGAGAGAGAAAGAGGGAGAGATAGAGAAGGAGAGAGAGAAAGAGAGGGGCAGAGAGAAAGAAAGAGGGACAGAGAGAAAGAAAGAAAGAGAAGAACAGAGAGAAAGAAAGAGAGGGACAGAGAAAGGGAGAGAGAGAAAGAAAGAAAGGTAGAGAGAAAGAGGGAGAGATAGAAAGAGAGTGAGTGAGAGAAAGAGAAGAGAGAGAGAGAAAGAGAGAGGGGGGAACCCGAACCGCTCCTTCCCTTCGGGCCAGTAATCTCAACCACACCGGACTACGGTGTGGTTGAGATTACTGCATTGGCTCATCATTTTCGTAAACAGCTATCTCCACCTGAAAGTGATGACCAATGCATTCACTCACTCCTCAATGAGTGGTATGAGTTTAAGGTCATTGGAAAAGGAAAGAAACTGTGTGAGCTTCTGGATTTGGCACTCTCCAACACCGAGAGATTTCCAGTTCTGGGAAACCTGTTGTCGATTGTAGCGGTGCTCCCTGTCTCAACCTCATGTTGTGAAAGAGGATTTAGTTTGATGAACATGGTCAAAAATAAATTCAGATCAAGGATGCAAGAAGAAAGTTTAAGTGACTTGTTTATGATCACCATGAATGGGCCATCTGTGAAGGCGTTTGATCCTGCCAAGGCTGTGGACCACTGGTACTTCAGCTCTAAAATCACAAGGCATGTTCATGGCCACAAAACGCAAAGTGAAAAACACTAGAATGTTGCCTAAAATCTAAAATATCAAAATATAATATTTATTATCTTTAAAAGTAAAATGTTGTTTATAACGTTTGTAATGTTTTTTTTGTTAAATTAAAAACCAAGTTTGCTTAAAAAAAATTCTGGCTCCTAAATTTTTTGGCTGGCTCCTAGATTCTGAACAACTTTGTCGACCCCTGCTAAGATTTTTATTAATATTGATTGTTTCTTCATTGCTTATTTGACTGCTATAATCATTAAGTGTTGTACCTCATGATTCTTGACAAATGTATCTTTTCTTTTATGTACACTGAGAGCATATGCATTCCTTGTGTGTTCAACCACACTTGGCCAATAAAGAATTCGATTTTATTCTATTCTATTCCTTTTATATTTTAACTTTTTTAAAGGTACTCTTTACAGGATAGATAGATAGATTTTCCTTGATTCTGGAATTCAAAAACCACAGCTCAGGAGAGCATCAGATTGAGAAAGATGCTGTAAGCCTAGTCCCATCTGAGGACAAATTGTCAATTGCAGGCTGCTCTGTTTTAATCCATGGTCAGTATAGTAAAGTAACATGATTTTGTCCTTTAATAAACAGATTCTGATAGAGCAGTGATGGCGAACTTATAGCCTGGGTGCCACAGATGACCTGCAGAGCCATATCTGTTGGCACACGAGCTGTTGCCCTAGCTCAGCTCCAATGTGCACGTGTGTGGTGGCCAGCTGATTTTTGGCTCGCACAGAGGCTCTGGGAGGGCGTTTTTGGCTTCCAGAGAGCTTCTGGGGGGATGGGGAAGGATGTTTATACCCTCCCCCTATCTCCAGGGAAGCCTTTGGAGGGCGAAACACGAGCCTACTTGGCCCACTAGACGTTGGGAAACAGGCCGTTTCCAGCTTCCAGAGGGCTTCCGTGGGGTAGGGTGTTCTGTCTGGGTCCCCCCATACGCCAACACCAACCAAAAAGAGTAGGCAGACACACTGGTAAAAAGCAAAGGCAGTTTATATAATTCAAAGCAAACACAGGTAACAAAAACTGTTCTTACAGACAGGAACATTCTGAAGCTTCACAGAGGTTTCACGAAGGCCAGGCAATAAAACAGGATTCTTGCTGGCAAAAACAACGCTGGAGATAATAAAACCCACGCCTCCCCCAAGTCTTCCAGACTTCTAGGCCACAAGCCAAGATCAGAGACGCCGAGACTCGAAGCAAGGTCACAGGACTCCCAGTTGATAACGCTGCACAAGACTGTAAGGGCGGGCCTGCCTTTTCAACCCTGCTGAGGAGAACCACACCCAAACCCAGCTGTTGCCAATTCAGGGATGGAAATACCTTTCTAATTGGCCCCGTCTTTGAGCTGCACGTCGCTGCCTCATGTCTATTATAGCCTGTGCGTCTTCATCCAATGAATCCAGGCTACTAGCTGGGGAGAGCCCCCCCCCCCCCCCGGGGTCTCAGGCTGCTCTCCCTCCTCCTCTTCCTGACATTCCTCTCCCCCGTCTGCCTGGTCCTCCCCTTTCTGTTCACTGTCCTCCTCCTCTGGGCATGGAGCCAGCAGAGATCCAGCCGGTCCCTGAGGAGCCTCAGGCTGAATCACAACATAGGGGAAGCTGTTTTCACCCTCCCCAGGCATTGAATTATGGATATGGGCACTCGCGCATACACGATAGCGCACACGCATGCTCTTTCAGCACCTAAGGAAAAAAAGGTTCGCCATCACTGTGATAGAGTGACATGGATAGGTACAGGACAGGTAGTTCTGAACTTTCAACAGTTTATTTAGTGACCATTCAAAGTTACAACAGCACGGGAAGTGATTTATGATCATTTTTCAGACTTATGACCATCCCCATGGTCATGTGATCAAAATTCAGGTGCTTGGCAACTGACTTGATTGGTGTAGTGTCTTGAGGTCATGTGAACATCTTTTGCAATCTTCTGACAAGCAAAAGCAACAGGAAAGCCAAGTTCACCTGAACAACTGTTTTTATTAACAACTGCAGTAATTCACTTAAGAAGGCAAGAAAGGGTTGTTGCCAATAAGAAAAAAATAGTTAATTATAATTGGTTTACTTTCCTCATTTTAAAATAATGAAAGGTTTTGTTGTTGCTGGTACTACTAACCTTTTTATGTCATCCCCTTTTAAAAAAAATATTTCCGTAGGTCTTTTTGGTTCAACTTACCATGTAATTCTGTACTCACCCGAAACAAACCTAGAAGGACTTATCAGATTAGCCAGATCCACTGCCACGATGGGTAAGGCCTACTTCTTTGGTTTGTAACATTCAGTGCAAGTCAATGCAGTTTGTTGACTTGTGGCTGAGCATATATTATGTGAATGAAAGCACTGTGGTTGTAAATCATGGTTGATCCCTATTCTCTTTAGTGAACAGAGCCAATTAGAAAGCAAGGCTTAAAACAGTGTGCGAAGTAATCAAGGTTTCGTTTTCATTTGTATTTCATTTTTTTTTTAAGACTGTGTTTGATTTGTACTGGTATCTCAGTTTTTAAACTCAGTGTTTCAAGTTTAATTTATATATACAGTGGTACCTCAACTTAAGAACGCCTCTACTTAAGAACTTTTCTAGATAAGAACCTGGGGGGTTCAAGATTTTTTGGCCTCTATTTAAGAACTGTTTTCTACTTAAGAACCCGAGCCTGGAAAAATTTCCCAGGAAATTTGAGAGCGGCATAGGGGCCCGGCCAGTTTCCTGCCATTCCCCCTTTAATCCCGGCCATCTCGGGCTTTTCTGCCAGAGGAGCCTTTCGGTGGCGCTTAAGGAGGCTTTGGCAGTCTAGAGCAGACAAAGCATTTTATTTTTTGATTCCCTTCATCTCACCTTCTTCCTTCAGCAGCGACTGTCCTCCTCCTCTTCTTCCTCCTCCTCCCACCCAAATTCCGAGCTTTTATTTCTTTCCTAATGGCTTTGCACGCGTTACTTGCTTTTACATTGATTCCTATGGGAAAAATTGCTCCAACTTAAAAATGTTTCTACTTAACAACCTGGTCACAGAACGAATTAAGTTCTTAAGTAGAGGTACTACTGTATATATTTCCTGAAAAGATATGATTTAAAGCAGAGATTTTATAATAAAACCAAACTTAGAAGTTTAAAAATTCTTAAATTACTGTCCAAGTACTAACTTGTACTGTAAACGTAAGCTTAAAGGTAGATTTTAGTCAATAATTAATGCATTTTAATTTCTTTTGTTCAAGAGATGTTCACATTCAGGAGGAGAGGACATCTCTCCTTCTGAAGTAGCCTTTTGAAAGTGTTGTGTGCTTTCCCACAATGCCCCTGCACAAAAATATTGGGGATAGAGTAGATGCTTACAGATTGAACGTTGCCTTTTCAGTAGTGACTTGGTATGAGAACAGCCCTTAGCTCAGTGATGGCGAACCTATGGCAGGGTGCCGCAGGTGGCACGGAGAGCCATATTTGCTGCCCTAGCTCAGCTCCAGTGTGCATGTGTGTGCCAGCCAGCTGATTTTTGTCTTGCAAGGAGGCTCAGGGAGGGTATTTTTTGGCTTCCATAGAGTCTCCATGGTGATGAGAGAGGGCATTTTTGCCGCACCCTGGCTCCAGGGAAGCCTTTAGAGTCTGTAGTGGGTGAAACACAAGCCTACTGGGCCCCCCGAAGTTGGGAAACAGGCTGTTTCCGGCCTCCAGAGTGCCTCTGTGAGATGGGGGAAGCTGTTTTTGCCCTCCCCTGGCATTGAATTATGGACGTGGGTGTTTGTGCATGCACGAACACATGCTCTTTCGGCACCCGAGGAAAAAAAGCTTCACTGCCTTAGCTGAAACCAGTAGGGTTCAAATAGTGGTGTTTTTATTTCAAACTGTGTCACAAAATAATTTTATGGAATGTTTTCGTTTGAGCATCTTGGGAGACCTAGAAAGCCTTCCAAGATCCTCAAAGCAGCCTACTCTATGCTCAGCAAATAATTTTACGTATTTTCACTCACATTCTTTCAAATAAATAAAATGTTCTTCACATCATTAGGCGAAACCTTAGAAAGTGACCTCCCCCCCCCCCCCGTTTTGGGCCTAGCTGAACTCCCTGCAGCCCCTCGGGACCAAAAGCAGGCCGCGGGGTTAAAATGCTGTGTCTCTCACATGCGCCCGCGTCTTCTGCATGCACACCACCACGGTAGATACCTGAAAATTAGCTGGCTGATGGGAGATGCATGCGTAGAGGAGCTGAGCTGGGTGATAACCAGTGAAGGGCTACCAATTTTTTACTACCACATTGTGGGCGTGGCTTATGCAGGACGCCCTGCATTTTCTTTCAAACATCTCCCTTATGAAACCAGGTTGCAACGCCTTGATCTCTTCAGCCTTGAAAGACGGTGTTTAAGGGGTGACTTGATTTTATTTATTTTATTTATTTATTATTTGGATTTGTATGCCGCCCCTCTCCGAAGACTCGGGGCGGCTTTTGTATAAAATCATGCACGGGATAGAAAAGGTGATCACACAATACTAGGACGAGGGGCCACTCCCTAAAGCTCATAGGCAAGAAAGTGAGGACAAACCAAGGGAAATATTTCTTCACCCAGAGGGTCGTTGGTTCATGGAATTCACTTCCAGAAGAGGTCATGACAGCTGTCAGCCTGGATAGCTTCAAGGCAGGATTAGACAGATTCATGGATGCCAAGTGTATCGGTGGTTATTGAAACGGATGTCCAAGCGCTGCCTTTATGTTGGTTGAGGCAGGCAGGATTCCCCTGGGTACCATTTGTTGGGGCTCAGGGGAAAGGGAGGGTCTTGCCTTCTCTTTCTACTCAAGGTCCCCATGTACAATTGGTGGGCCACTGTGTGACACACAATGCTGGACTCGATGGGCTTTGGCCTGATTCAGCATGTCTCTTCTTATGTTCATCTTTCAGTGCAAATTGGGTGCTCTGGGTTGGAGCCAGTGTTCCCTCTATTTTTTTTGGGAGGGTGGGCGGAAAAGTATAGTGTCTGAGCAGCAGTCCCTTTGGGACTGGGCGGCACAGAAATAATAAACAAACAAACAAACAAACAAACAAAAAACCCACCCTGTTTTGCCTCAGAGAATTTCAAAATAAAATACTGTACTGTGTGTCTATAACAGTGAGCTCATAATAGGGCAACTCTATCAATATCAAAATGCCACTTAAATAGTTGAGCTAGTTTAAAACTAGATTTTGATTTTCTTTCTCTCTTCCTTACTCCCATTCTTTTTCTTTCTCTTTTCCTTCCTCTCTTTTTTCTATCTGTTTCTCTCTCTTCCTCTCTCTCTCCTTCCCTCTCACTCTTTCCCTCTCGGCTTCTGGGCAGGTTTGGAAAACTCTGAGTTGATGATGATTTTTAAGTGAGCAATTGCTCACTGCTCAGCTTAGAGGGAACTATGGTTGGAGCTCCATTTTCACTATCCCGATTGCGTTCTCCCCCCTCCAGGCATCAGCCCAACCCTGGTGACAACTCACATACCCACAGAGAAGGCTCTGTGTGCCATCTGTGGCACATGGCATCGGACCAGAATATCTCCGGGGCCGCACGAATCCCAGCGACCGGTTAGATCCCACAGAGTTGGCCTTCTCCAGGTCCCGTCGACTAAACAATGTCGTTTGGCGGGACCCAGGAGAAGAGCCTTCTCTGTGGCGGCCCCGACCCTCTGGAACCAGCTCCCCCCCGGAGATTAGAACTGCCCCCACCCTCCTTGCCTTTCATAAAGTTCTTAAGACCCATCTCTGCTGTCAGGCATGGGGGAACTGAGACATCTCCCCCGGGCCTATACAGTTTATACATGGTATGTTTGTGTGTATGTTTGCTTTTAATAATGGGGTTTTTAGTGTTTTTTAAATTATTAGATTTGTTCTTATATTGTTTCTGTTATTGTTGTGAGCCGCCCCGAGTCTACGGAGAGTGGCGGCATACGAATCTAATAAATAATAATAATAATAATAATAATAATAATAACAACAACAACAACAACAATAATAATAATAATGTGCCATAGATTCGCCATCATAGTTCTATAAGATGTCTGGAACATGAGAATTTGAGCCTGGCCATTTGTATCTTGACTGAGAACCCCCTTATACCGACAATATAACCAGTTTAGTTTATTTGTGCCCCATCTGGTGATGTCTCTGTATAAAAAAGTGCTGTTTTAGCATAATGAAATAGCTGGACTTGCAGAAATTGACAAATCGTTTTCCTCCTTTAGCTTCTCTTTATTCCCTCCATAGCCATCTTAGGGGCAGTTTTTGGGGCAACGTCCAGCATCAGTGCTGAGCTTCGAGACGCTCCAGACGACCCAAAGAACTACTTTATTGGAGGATGTGCATCGGGGATAATGATAGGAGCCAAAAGTTAGTATTGGTCGTGCCTTTGTGTTGTTGGGTTTTTTTAAACGTATTCAATGGAGATTTGGGGTTTTGAACTGAATAATTATAAGACATAATCTGTAGCCTGTGATCCAACCAGTGCTTGTTTTCTCCCTTTCCAGCTAAGAATTTTCTTATCGGCAGTGCATCTTGTGTTGGTCTTGGTGCCTTGGGAGCTGTTGTCAAGGTTGGCAAACGTGAAGGCTGGGAATTTTTGGTACACACTGAAAAATAACGTGGACTTCCCAATTCTAAAAGCAGATGTCCTTCTCTGTCTTCTTTTATCATATAAAAGAGCATTGTCGTATGTACAATTGCTAGTCACTGATTGAAACTCATGGGGCTGCCAAATGACATATAAATCTTTAGTAATAATTGAAGGATGTCGACATAACTTGTACATATGATGAAGTGGTGATTTAATTGAATTGTCTGTTCTGAGAAGAACTAACATCTAAATAAATAATTGTGTTTGGATAGCTTATTTTTTATTCCCGTGCTTAACTTTTCCCCCTAAATAGGAGCTAGATGACAATACTGGAAATACTAAACATGAAAGGGACTCTACTGGATTGGATCAAGGTTCAACTGGTTGAGGCTCACAATAAGACTGGAAGCTTTTTCCTTTACTTGCTTTTCCTAGTATTCAGAACTGGGTTATTTCTTCACATAGGCATTTCATATGTAGTCATAATTTCCTAGCTCGGTTCTTCCCAGGCAGTTCAGAACCAAGACTTTAGAATGCAACCTTGATAAGAAAATATGGGATTTGTAGTCCTAACATAAATAGAAAATTCCAGGTTGAGGACCAAAGACACTTAGCCCTAAAGGCTGTACAGTCAAGACAGTCTGCAATAAATTGTAGAAGCAAAAATGCAAAATGGTTCATATTAAAATATATTGTCATATTCTGAAGGCTGGATATTTCAGACAAATTGTTGCTAGTACAAGTAACTTGTACTCCTTAACTTGTGACTGATCATTGGGTGGGCCATTGAAAGTTACAATGGTTCTCTCGGGGGGGTACTTACAACCCAGTTCCCAGCTCCAAAGTTACAACAACTGTCCCCCGCCCACAGTCACATGACTGCCTATCAGATGTTCAACAACTCCCTCATCCCTGGGCAACTTGACTTCATTTTGACTACGTTCTTCAAAGGTAGTTCTCTAAATGAGGCTACCTTTGAAGAGTGTTCGGAAACTGCAAATTGTGCAGAATGCAGCCGCGTGAGCGGTCATGGGTCTGCCCAGGCACGCCCATGTCTTTCCAATACTCCAAGGTCTGCACTGGCTGCCAATTGGTTTCCGGACTCAATTCAAAGTGTTGGTTATGACCTATAAAGCCCTACACGGCATCGGACCAGATTACTTGCGGGACCGCCTCCTGCCGCATGAATCCCAGTGACCGGGTGGGTCCCACAGAGTCGGCCTTCTCCAGATCCTATCAATTAGACAATGTTGTTTGCTGGGGCCCAGGGGAAGAGCCTTCTCTGTAGGGGCCCTGGCCCTCTGGAATCAGCTGCCCCCCGGAGATTCGCACTGCCCCCACCCTCCTCACTTTTCGTAAGAGTCTTAAGACGCATTTATGCCGCCAGGCTTTGGCCAATTAGACTTTAGCCCCTGGCCAGCGAACGATTGTATGGTTGCTATATGAATGGGTGTGATTGATTTTAATATAACTAGGGATTTTAGGTAGTTATATAATTTTAATTTAATTGTATTTAATCTTATTGTAACCTACTGTTTTTACATGTTGTAAGCCACCCCGAGTCTTCGGAGAGGGGCGCCATAGAAATCCAAATAACAATAGTAATAATAACAATAATAGTAGTAGTAGTAGTAGTAGTAGTAGTAGTAAATTTTGTTACACTTTTTTCTGAAAACCAGCATTTATTTCCAGTTTTTGGGAAAAAACAGCCCCCAGAAAACCATTGATTTCCTTAACAATAACAGAGAGTATTTGCTTAATGTCCACCAAAAATAAGGTCATAGAATTAGGACAGTCATATGGGTGATCTGAGTTACAACCGGCATTACAACTGATGGGCAAGCTCCGTTACGGTTTCAAATCAAGGACTACCTGTTTCCTTAAGTACAATTCTTTCACCAATGGTTTCAAACGCTTTATCTTTTCTTTTTTGTCAATTTTTTTTTCATATAAACACATTTTGTGGACAGTGCATTGACTCAGTCAAGTCTTTTTTAAACAACTCTTAACAGTGATAATGCAAATCAGTATGTATGGTCCTAATCTTTCAACTTCAACAATGCTACTCTCTTTTCATAATCCTTCATCATTTTCCCATTAATTCATTTTAACATAAATAACATTTCTTTGTGCCATATATTTGTTACCCCTACTAAATACTATTATTTAATATCTTTGAAATTACTCATTATTTCACCATAACTTCAACATTTCAAAAGTGTAGGATTATTAATAACGCCGAATATTAACAATATTTAATCAATCCCAAGAGTGTATCTCATGATCCCCACAATTCCCAATCCTTAATATTTTAAGTTCACAATATACTTTTAACACACTGTAAATAGAATAGAATACAATAGAATTTTATTGGCCAAGTGTGATTGGACACACAAGGAATTTGTCTTGGTGCATATGCTCTCAGCGTACATAAAATAAAATATACATTTGTCAAGAATCATGTGGTACGACAATGATTAATGATAATAAATGTTAATAGTACAATTAAATTTCCTAACCCTAAATTCCCATCTACTAGTCTTAACTTATTTTATAAGTTATATAAAATAAGAAGACACTTATACTAGTTTCCCTGTTAATATTTTCCCATTTTATTAATATAGCTTCTAATTATCCATCATCTCTAAACTTTTTGAAGATCCCAAGATTTAATGACTTTTTTGTCAGCCTTTTATCTCTCTCTCTCTCTCTCTCTCTCTTTTCGTGTCTGCTAAACATTCCCTTCTGAATGTCCTTTGTCTTTTCTTCTGTATTATCTGAGCACCCGTCAACTACACTTCTGTTTTTTAAAGACATTTTTCTTTCTTTTCTTTAAATCTTTCTTTTTGGGGGGGAAACTTTTTTTCTTTTTCCTCTATTCTATTATAAGCTTTTGAGAAGTTATCCGATTGAGATAAGTAGGAGTTATCCTACTTATTAATCTTTTCTCTTGTTTTTAGCTTCTTACATCTCATGTTGAATTTCTTCTAATTTCTCAACTATTTCTTGAATATAGTGTAGTGTACCTCTTCCCCACCCCCGCTTGTTGAGTGATTTCTACATTCATTTCTGTATCTTTATTGGCCTTTAAAGATTCACACATACTTTTTACATCAAAATTATCTCTTCAATTATCTCCACCATCCATCCATTTTATAACAGTTAATCAAAATTACTCAATATATTTCTGTAATTCCAACGTCCCAATATTTAAATCTCCTTTTATACTCTTTAACATTCTTTAGTAATTTACAAGCTAAACATTTCCTATCATACACTGCTCAAAAAAAAAAAAAAGGGAACACTTGAACAACACAATATAACTCCAAGTAAATCAAACTTCTGTGAAATCAAACTATCCACTTAGGAAGCAACACTATTGACAATTTTACATACTGTTGTGCACATTCAACTTTGTACAGAACAAAGTATTCAATGAGAATATTTCATTCATTCAGATCTAGGAGGATGAGTTATTTGAGTGTTCGCTTTATTTTTCCATTTGTCCAAATTTTAAAGACTTGTTTAACTTTCCTTTTTTTCCTTCTGTCATCTTTCTTCTTCTTCTTTGACTCGTAGAATATTCTGTTTAATAACATTAATAGTCCAAATCCAAATTAATCTACTATATTTCTCCAATCTTTCAAATCCATAGTCCAATAGCCAATTTAATAAAATATAGTTATTTGCAAGTTAGGTACTTTTAAAGATCTTCAGAAGGGAAGCAAAAATAAAAAAATAAACCCTCATTAAATAGTCTCAAGTTATCCAAATTGTCTTCCAGAATGAAGTCAAGGTCAGGTTGTCTTCTGGATGTTGTTCTATTCTGTGTATTAGACTTTATGTTTATTGAATTCATTTTCACTAAATACTGCCTCTATAGTGCTCCAGCTTTTGTTCTTCCAGTAGATGGCACTCTTATTCCCAAATCAACATTAAGCAGTCTTGTCAAAAACAGCTGATTAATAATAAATCCAGGGGGTGTAAATAAATAAACAGAGCAGTTTCCCCGGAAAATCATTTTTAAAATTGTTTGAGCTTTTTTCAAGCTTTCTATGTTTTATACTGCCCCTTGCCTTTTACCAGACACACTGGTAAAAGGCAAAGGCAGTTTTATAAAATTCAAGAAAAACACAGGTAACAGAAAATCTCCTTACAAACAGGAAAATGCTGTATCTTCAGATATATTCACGAAGGCCAAAAGTCCATGCAGCAATACAGAATTCTTGCTGCCAAGCCAAGGCTGTAGATAGCAGACCTATACCTCCCACGGATCTTCCAAAGCTGCTGGGCCACAAGCCAGGAACAGAGACGCCGAGAAACAAGACAGGATAACGCCATGCCAAGCTGATAACACTCCACATGGCTTAAAGGGCTTGCCTGCCTTTTAAACCCTGCTGATGAGTACCACACCCAAACCCAGCTGTTTCTACTTCAATGGTGATAATATCTCTTTAACTGCTCCTTTCGTTGCTCTGAACGTTGCTGTCTCATGTCAATGACAGCTTGTGCGTCATCACCTAATGACTCCAAGCTACTGGCTGGGGAGAGCCCCCCCCCCCCCCCCGGGGCTCTCATGCTGTTCTCCTTTATCCCATTCCTGATTTTCCTCTCCCCCATCCGACTGTTCAGCCCCCTCCTCTGCGCTGTCATCCTCCTCCGGGCATGGAGCCAGCAGAGACACAGCTGGTCCCTGAGCAGCCTCAGGCTCAATCACAACACTGTCTTTCGGAGAACTTGCTTTGGATCTATTGAGGAAATTGCAGATTCCTCGTGGTCCATGAAGCGTGGCTGTGACTCCAAAGGGTCTTCCAGCAGCAGTTACTGTTCTGCCGGCGTGTGCCAACCGCCCGTAATTACAGGGTAATTAGTCCAATGAGACACACACACACGATTGAATGTAAAAGAAATGTTCTTTATCAACAGAAGAGAAGAAAAAACTCCCTTTTAAACTTCAAAGGGATTTCTTGTACAAACAATGCACAGTTTAAAGGCAAACCAGTTTCTAACCCAGTAACTGGGAAATTGAGTCCACTAATGTTCTCCAAACAGTGATAAACACTCACAATGAAGTATAATCCAGAGTCCAGCAATTCCACACGCAGTCTTGAATGCAAACAGGAAACAACAATCCACGGTCTTGACGAAATTACAATCAGATAATCCTCCACAATGGCCAAACTAGCAAGTTGTTCTTTTATCAGCAGCTCTAATTACTGGAGCCCCACCCAAACACAGGTGGCCTCTCTTATCTTCTGTAATATTTCTTAAGTTGTTCTCTCCTATGCATAACTCTACGCATGCGTGGGTCAGTCATACATTCCTCCTCTGAATCCAAAGAAGATAAGGAAGATTGATCTCCTCCTGGGCTGTCAGCCAAGCCCCCCACTTCCATCACACCCACACTTCCTTCGTCAGAGGAGCCTTTGTCGGGAGATTCTATCGGGAGCAAAACAGGCCTGTGGCATGTGGATGTTTCCCCCACCTCCACCTCCACATTCCTTGGGGCAGGAGCTGGGCCAGAGCTAACCACAACAGTTACCGGCTGAACTTCAATAGCAGAGCCTGCTATTTTCCAGCCATTCTCACTGGATGTGAAAGTAGAAATAGTTTCAAGCATTTATCGATCTATCAAATTTCCATAGCTGTCCATTTCATCCATGCGACCCTGGGTAATGTATACTGCTCAAAAAATAAAGGGAACACTTAAAAACCAGAATATAACAGCCATGGGGGAGTTAGGATATTCCTTCCCCTAGGCCATTACAAGTTATGTATGGTATGTTTGTGTGTATGTTTGGTTTTTATAATAAGGGTTTTTAGTTGTTTTATTAAATTGGATTGTTACATGTTGTTTTTTTATCATTGTTATTAGCCACCTCGAGTATGCGGAGAGGGGCGGCATACAAATCCAATAAATAATAATAAAATAATAATAATAACTTCAATCAAACCTCTATGAAATCAAACTGTCCACTTAGGAAGCAACACTGATTGACAGTCAATTTCATATGCTGTTGGGCAAATGGAATAGTTGTGCAAATGAAATATTCAATGAGAATATTTCGTTCCTTCAAATCTGGGATGTGTTATTTGAGTGTTCCCTTTATTTTTTTGAGCAGAATATAATAGAAATAAAACAATAAAAACACATTTTAAATAATCATTACAGTCAGGTAAACATGCATTTACCTCACAAGGTAGGTGGGCAGTCCAACAATGTGGGAAATAAATCATAATTTAATAAAGCCAGATAGGAATGTTTAAAAACTTAAATGCAATAAAGCCGTCTCATGGGCTGTATCCAAAGAAACCACTGAGCTGACGCAAAACTACAGTTCTGAGAGATTTCCAGACGTCAAGAAGATTAAGTCTAGGCTCACCTTGTGGGTAGGAGGGGTGATATCAGAAGTGGGTTCCTCCCGGTTCAGGCCGGTTCTATAGAACAGTGTTTCCCACCTTGGCAACTTGAAGATATTTGGACTTCAATTCCCAGAATTCCCCAGCCAGCGAATGCTGTGGGCATGGCTTATACATTTTCTTTCAACACCTTCCAGTGCAAATTGGGTGTTCTGGGGTGGAATTCCATTTTTGCTACCCCAATGTGTTTCCCCCCTCCCATCCGGGCAGTAGTCCACCCCTACCCAGTGTTCTGTTGGGCTCTCTGGTAGAATCCTCCCGAAAATTCAACAGGTACAAATTTCAGACACACACGTTTGAAAATTCAAAACAATGTTCTTTATAATGAAAATTCACTTAAACTAAGCCCTCTTTTTGTATAGCAAAGAGCATTTGTCTCCAAACAAACTGGTAATTGGTACAAGTCCCTTATCAGTTCTGAGATACTTAGCTTGCAGCTGTAAGGCAATTCACAGTCCTTCTTCTTTCACAAAGTGACACACACTTTTCTCTGGTTTAGCTTCAAAGCGGGGAGAAAGCAACACGCCAAGATCGAAGTCAGCAAGGCAGGCGCGAAACACAATGATCAGATAATCCTCCACAATGGCCAAACCCACAGGCTGCTATTTATAGCAGCCTCACTAATGACCACAGCCCCACCCAACCACAGGTGGCCTCATTTTCTTTGATAATAATCTCTCAGTTGTTGCTGCCTATGCATCGCTCTCCGCATGCGTGGCTGTATCATTAACTCTCGTTCCGAATCCAAGGAGAGAGATAATTGATCTCCTTCTGAGCTGTCTGCCACACTCTCCTCCCTGTCACTCATGTCTTCTTGGTCAGAGGAGCCTTCATCAGCAGATTCCACCGGGAGCAAAACAGGCCTGCGGCATGTGGATGTCTCCCCCACATCCACAGTCCTTGGGGCAGGAGCTGGGCCAGAGCTAACCACAACAACCCAGAGCCCAGAAAGGAAAAAAAAGAAAAAAATTCAAATTTTTTCTATCGGTTCTGCATACCTGACCATACCCGTTGGAGTCCATCACTGCAGATGACCCCGTGGCTTTGGCTCCTCCATGCTAAGAGATGCTGTTCCCTGGCCGGCATCAGCACTCTTGCCCCCACCACTTCCAGCGGAGCCTCTTGGCTCGCTCTACCCACCATGCGTGTCCCCAGGGCTTTGGCCATCATTCCCTCCCTGTGGCCAGTGTTTCCTTCCCTCCCCGCCAGAGGCTTTTTCCCCCCTTTCCAGACCAGTTCCAAGCAAGCAGTGCACAAACTTGAACAGCTCTTGCGCTGTCGCCTGCCCTGCTTCCTTGGAGCTATTATTATTATTATTATTATTATTATTATTATTATTATTATTATTATTATTATTATTATTTATTAGATTTGTATGCCGCCCCTCTCCGTAGACTCGGGGCGGCTCACAACAGCAGTAAAACGATTCATGACAAATCTAATAATTTATCTGGAAATTATCTTATATTATTAGCTGGTCTGGAAAGGAAAAAAACACAGCCGAATTAGAGGGGATTTGCCCCATCCAGGTGTCCCCAATTAGGTCTCTCTATGGTAGCATCCATGATGATGTATGTGCCCCGACAGTGATTGCCCACTGAAACGGAGACTGCCCTCCGAACTCTTCCGAGCACCCTTTTCATTTATTTATTTAATTTATTTGTCAAATTTCTAGGCCGCCCTTCTCCAGGAGACTGAGAGTGGCTTACAACATAAAATCAATACAGAATACAGATAAAATTATACACCCCACCCTAAAATAAGGTGACCAGACGTCCTGCTTTTGGCAGGACAGTCCCGGTTTTTAATAATATCTCCTGCGTCCTGCGTAAAGCGTGGTTTTAAAAAACTCCTGATTTTCCTTTCTCTTGACTGCCCAGAGCAATTAAAGCGTTTCCTTTCTCTGGGCACCGGGAGGAGGAAGCTTCTCCTTATCACCTCGAGGTTCGACTACTGCAACGCTCTCTACATGGGGCTACCTTTGAAAAGTGTTCGGAAACTTCAGATCGTGCAGAATGCGGCCGCGAGAGCCATCGTGGGGCTTCCTAGATTCGCCCACGTTTCTACAACACTCCGTGGCCTGCACTGGCTGCCGATCAGTTTCCGGTCACAATTCAAAGTGTTGGTAATGACATTTAAAGCTCTTCATGGCATTGGATCAGAATACCTCCGGAACTGCCTTCTACCGCACGAATCCCAGTGGCTGATAAGGTCCCACAGAGTTGGTCTTCTCCGGGTCCCGTCGACCAAACAATGTCGTTTGGCGGGCCCCAGGGGAAGAGCCTTCTCTGTGGTGGCCCCGGCCATCCGGAATCAACTCTCCCCAGAGATTAGAACAGCCCCGACCCTCCTTGTCTTTCGCAAGTTACTCAAGACCCACCTATATCGCCAGGCATGGGGGAATTAAGACATCTCCCCCAGGCTTTCTTATATTTTATATTTGGTATGTATGTGTTGTATGGTTTTTAAATTGTTGGTTTTTTTTTAATGTAATTTTATTATTAGATTTGTTCCATTGTTATACTGTTTTTATTGTTGTTGTGAGCCGCCCCAAGTCTTCGGAGAGGGGCGGCATACAAATCTAATAAATTGAATTGAATTTAATTCTCCCACCGCCCAGAGAAAGGAAACGCTTTATTTGCTCTGAATGACTTTTCATGCTTTTCAAAAACGGGAAAGATAATAAATTGATAGAAGCTGGACTGGGAAGCAATACACAAAAACAAACGTTGAGGTAAAACTCTGTAGAGATTTTCCAGTCGTCCGTCGTGTCCCCCTCCCCCCCGGTGTCCCGCTTTACCAAAGTTATAATCTGGTCACTTTACCCTAAAAGCCAAGACTTAAATATTCCCAACATTAAACCCATTCATTCAAACTCATCCATCCCAATCAGGCTATCAGCCAGAGCAAGATGTCAACACTCAACGGCCTCAGGCCTGTCAGCAAAGGTGTGTTTTGGCCCCAGGCTCTAAAACGGGCAACGTTGATGTGTGTGTGTGAGACGCACTTGCATTATGGGTGTGGGCACGCACATGCGCTATGCCCCCATGCTGCCCCACCTTTTGGCACGCAATGGCAAAAACACAGAAACGTACACGATTGACAACAGATAAAGACCACATGGTCCATCCAGTCTGCCCTTATACTATTTCCTGTATTTTATCTTAGGATGGATATATGTTTATCCCAGGCATGTTTAAATTCAGTTACTGTGGATTTACCAACCACGTCTGCTGGAAGTTTGTTCCAAGCATCTACTACTCTTTCAGTAAAATACTACTTTCTCATGTTGCTTCTGATCTTTCCCTCAACTAACCTCAGATGGTGCCCCCTTGTTCTTGTGTCCACTTTCCTATTAAAAACACTTCCCTCCTGGACCTTATTTAACCCTTTAACGTATTTAAATGTTTCGATCATGTCCCCCCTTTCCCTTCTGTCCTCCAGACTATTGAGTCTCCGGAGAGGGGCGGCATACACATCTAATAAATTTAAATACAGATTGAGTTCATTAAGTCTTTCCTGAAAATGTTCGCCATTTTCAGGAAAGACTGAAAATGTATAAGGTTTCCTGCCTAAGCAGAGGATTGCATTTGAAGATCTCGAAGTCCCTTCCAACTATGTTGTTCTGTTCTGTTCCGTTCCCTTCTAATTCTGAACTAGACCTCCAGCCTTTCTGCTGCAACTGAATCGTTCAAGTCAGCTGCTGTCTAAGTCTCCATTTCCTTTTTGAAAAACTCCTGCAGCCTTGAAACTTGGTGATTACTTTAGAAAAGGGGTCAGCGTGACATAGGAGGGGACTTTTCGTGCAGAAGTTATGAAAATAGCACCGCCTTCTCCTGGAGCTGGAAAAAAAGAAGGGTAGAAAAGTATAGTGGCAGCCTCTTTCCTCCCAGGCTTCTGCCAATTACCCCACTTGGAAGTGTGCCACCCACACGCCATCTCTCCTGTGGCAGACTGGCATCTATTTTAGGGCTTCATATATTCACGATGTATGAGATGAGGAGGTTGGAATCTCTATGGGGACGTGACCTAGAAGTCATTCTGACTTTGAATAAGCAGGTAAAGGAATGACTCCAGTGGACTGCTGACACCAACATTATAATCCGCATGAATCCCAGCGTCCGGTTAGGTTCCACAGAGTCGGCCTCCAGCTCCTGTCAACTAGACCTGTGTTTTTCAACCAGTGTGCCGTGGCACACTAGTGTGCCGTGAGACATGGTCAGGTGTGCCGCGAAGCTCAGAGAGAGAAAGAAAACAAGAGAAAGAAAGAGCAAGAGAGAGAGAAAGAAAACAAGAGAGAGAGAGAAAGCAAGAGAGAAAGAAAGAAAGCAAGAGAGAGAAAGAGAACAAGAGAGAAAGAAAGCAAGAGAGAAAAAGAGAGAGAAAGAAAGAGAGAGAGAGAGAGAGAGAGAAAGACATACAGGAAAGTAGGGAGGGAGAGAGAAAGAGCAAAAAAAAGGAAAGAAGGAAGAGAGAAAGAAAGAGGGATGGAGAGAGAGAAAAAAAGAGGGAGAGAAAGAGGGAGAGAGAAATAGAGCGAAAGGGAGGAAGAGAGAGAATTTTTTTGTCCAAACTTTTTTTAGCCACCCCCCCCCCAATGTGCCCCATGGTTTTGTAAATGTAAAAAATGTGCCGAGGCTCAAAAAAGGTTGAAAATCACTGAACTAGACAATGTCACTAGGCTTCTAGGGGAAGAGCCTTCTCTGTGGGGGGCCCGGCCCTCTGGAATCAACTTCCCCGGAACAGTGATGGGCTACCAAAATTTTTACTACCACACTGCAAATTGGGTGCTCTGGGGTGGAGCTCCAAATTTTGCTACCGGAAATGCATTCCTGACCATTCCGTAGGAGCTCATCACTGCCCTGAAGATTCTCACTGCTCCCACCCTCCTTACCTTCCGCAAGAATATAAAAAACCTATTTATGACACCAGGCTTGGGGTAACTAGACCCTAGCCTCTGGCCAACGAGTATGTGCTAGGTTTGTGGTCTGAATCTTAATGAATGATTTGTAATGTTTCAAGCTTTTTAGAATGGTTTTAGATTAGTTATTTATATTAATTGGATTTCAGATGTTGAGTTGCCCCTAGTCAGGGGTGGGCTGCTGCCCAGACGGGGTGGAACACTGTAGGGTAGTGAAAATGGAGCTCCACCCCAGAGCACCCAATTTGCGCTGAAAGATGTTGAAAAAAAATGCAGGGCGTCCTACATAAGCCACGCCCATAGTGTGGTAGTAACTTTGGTAGTCCTTCACGGCCCCGAATCTATGGAGAGGGGCGTCATACAACTTAAATAAGTAAGTAAGTAAATAAATAAATAAATCCAGGGGTCCCCAAACTTTGCAACTTTAAAACTTGTGAACTTCAACTCAACCCAGCCAGCATAGAATTCAACTCCCATAGAATTCTGAGAGTTAAAGTCCACAAGTCTTAAAGTTACAAAGTTTGAAGACCTTGGTTCTAATCCCTTCTCCATAAAATTTGGAGTCGCCTTTCCAGGTGTCTTTTCCCCCCCTTAATTGATACATTCATCACCTAAAATCTTACCAGTGTGATAATGTATTTCCTGTCTAGCAAAATGTTATTTAAAAGTCAGGAACTTTCACCAATCTCAAGTTGTACCAAGGAGGTCAGTTTGCATCATCTGCACTTTAATTATGGGTTGAGGTGGAGCAAGCGCTTAGCTCTAGTTTGTAATCCAATTTTCTAAAACTGTCTCACTGTATTTTATGTGGGCCAGGTTAATACTAAGAATGATCTCAGCTTCCAGACAGACAGGAGTGGTTTGTGATGATTGCAAAACTGGATCGTTTCCAAGCAAAATATCACTTTTATTTTTTCTTCTTCACATAAACAAAAGCTGGCAGGTTAATATATGAGAAATAAGAAAGACCAAATGTTTCTCCCATGTGCTGGAAGTGCGAAAAAGAAAAAGGAACATTTTATTACTAATGGTGGACCTGTCCAGAGGTCAAAAACTATTGCAATAAGGTAGGGGAATGGATAAAAGAAATTACAAAAGAAGTGGAGAAACAAACCAGAATTATATTTATTGGGTATTTTTAATAAGAAATGTTAAAAAGAAGTACGATATTTGATTATTCACATTCTGACAGCGGCAAAGATAATGTATGGTCAACAATGGAAATGCGATAGAATGCCAGAAGAAGGGATGGTAATTAAAAAGGTGATGGATTGTACAGAGTTGGATATGTCAAAGAAGCTAGAAGGGAAAGAAGACTCAGAATATTATAAGATATGGGGAAATTTGTATAATTGGTTAGATGAAAGAAAGGATAAAAGAAAGTATATGGAAAGATAATTTGAGAAATTAATATATAAAATTGAAAGAAAAATATGCAAATATGTAAAAATGAGAAGCAATTTTATCATGTCTGTCCATCTGTCTGTCCATCGATTGATCGATCGATAGAAAGATATTCAGATAGAAGGAAGATAGATAGATAGATAGATAGACAGACAGACAGACAGACAGACACGGATGGACAATAGACACATAGATAGATAAACAGACAGATAAGATGATTGATAGATGATAGACAAATAGAATGGATAAATCTCCGACTGAAACCCTCAACAAGCAGGGAATGTAAACATCCCAAATTTATGTTTTATGTATGTTATGTTTTTTGTTTTGTATGTTATTGTTATGTTTGTGTATGTAAAAAAAATATAAATAAAAAATGAAAAAGAGAAATAAGAAAGACTGTGCTTAATCTTCTCCTAATATGTGTACTGTGGCTCTGATGCCACCTAGACTATTACTATTACTTGATTTTTTAAAACCCAGATTGCAAAAACATACATACATACTTCTCTCACACACATGCAAAATTCAGGAAGCGTCAAGTCGGCCAGCCATTCATTGTGCACATGGCTGGGATGCCAAGCAAAAGAGCCATAAATAAAAAAGCAGGGTTAGCTTCTATTGGCTGTGCCATCTGGTCTGGCTTTCACGGCTGATCTACCCATGGTTCATACCAGACATAACTGAGTGTGCTTTATGAGCATGATGATTTATTTTGAAACGGCAGCCACTTACAAAAAGGGTTTTCCCCTCTCTTGGGTCGCACACTCTACAAAGTATTTAATGCACTCGGTTTGGCCTCAGCATAATGGAAAGGTTTAGGTTTAGGTTTATTGGATTTATATGCCGCCCCTCTCCGCAAACTCGGGGCGGCTCACAACAATAAAAAACAGTACAGTACACAATACCAAATCCAATGCCCACCCATCCAGTTCCAATTGAAATTAATAATCTCATAAAAAACAGTATATATAAAAAACAGGCACACAGTCAATCAATCAACAAAACAACATAGGCAAGGGGGAGGTGTTTTAGTTCCCCCATGCCTGACGGCAAAGGTGGGTCTTAAGGAGTTTACGAAAGGCAGGGAGGGTGGGGGCAATCCTAATCTCAGGGGGGAGCTGGTTCCAGAGGGTCGGGCCCCCCACAGAGAAGGCTCTTCCCCTGGGTCCCGCCAGACGACATTGTTTAGTCGACGGGACCCGGAGAAGGCCAACTCTGTGGGACCTAACCGGTCGCTGGGATTCGTGCGGCAGGAGGCGGTCCCGAAGATATTCTGGTCCGGTGCCATGAAGGGCTTTATAGGTCATAACCAACACTTTGAATTGTGACCGGAAACTGATCGGCAGCCAATGCAGACTGCGGAGTGTTGGAGTGATATGGGCATACTTGGAGAAGCCCATAATTGCTCTCACAGCTGCATTCTGCACGATCTGAAGTTTCCGAACACTTTTCAAAGGTAGCCCCATGTAGAGAGCGTTACAGTAGTCGAGCCTCGAGGTGATGAGGGCATGAGTGACTGTGAGCAATGACTCCCGGTCCAAATAGGGCCGCAACTGGCGCACCAGGCGAACCTGGGCAAACGCCCCCCTCGCCACAGCTGAAAGGAAAGACAAAGTCAGGAAAGTTGAGTTAGTTTAAGGATTGTTTAAAACCAAATTTGTTCTGGTTTGTGGACTGAAAGCATGACTTAGCATAGCATGTCCCACTCACTGGTGAAATCTGCATTTTTTTTTTACTACCGGTTCTGTGGACGTGGCTTGGTGGGCATGGCAGGGGAAGGATATTGCAAAATTGCCATTTCCACTCTACTGTGGGACCAGTCAGAGTTGGTATTTGCTGGTTCTCTGAACTACTCAAAATTTCTGCTACCAGTTCTTCAGAACCTGTCAGTTATCTGCTAGATTTCACTCCTGGTCCCCTTGAAACTTTCAGTCAGAGATGCAAGAAAGAGCAGCTTAACAAAAAAAGAGAATATCTGAAATTGAGCAAACAGCAATTACTTATCTATTGGGCTGATTGATTTGGTCAACAAACAATGAGGCCTTCACTCAGCAACTTTTAACAATAGGAATTTCTCTTTCTTGACACAGAGAGCTCCCCCCAGAGATTTGCACTGCCCCCACCCTGCCTTCCATAGGAGTCTAAAAACCTATCTGTGCCGCCAGGTTTGGAGCCATTAGACCCTAATCCCCTGGCCGTCAAGTATAGTATATCTTGCTGTGTGAATGGGAATGAATAACTTTAAATGTTATGAGAGTTTTAAAAGGTTTTTAGTGATATTAATTGGAATTTTTAGATATGTACATTGTATATTGTTTGATATCTTGTGAGCCGCCCAGAGTCTTCAGAGAGGAGTGGCATACAAATCCGATTAATAAATAATAATAAATAAACTATCATAGCAGAAGTGAGCATTCTGCAAAGCCAAAGCTGCAAATGTTGTGACAATGGTGCCCACACACGCCTTCCCAACATGTGGCAGAATATTTTGTGCCCGTATAGGTCTTACCAGCCACCTGCGGACAGCCCACAACCTGTTAGATGTCTTCAAACGGGATGGACAAACATCACATGAAAAAGTGTGCTCTACTCGTCAGCCCGTCCCCCAAAAAGGTGATTAAGTAACTCGTTCTACACACCTCATAATCTGCCTTTCTTTGGAAGTAAATAGAATCTTACTGATATTGCCTGGCTGGGTTATGAAACGTTGGCAAGCAAACAGTCAAGTTCAGGGAACACCAAGACCCTTTCCGGAGCTACAAATAATCAACTCTAGATAAAGTCTATTTAGTACATTCCAATATATCCTCACTATTGGGGTGTGTGTGCAGGCTCAGTCCTATCCCTGGCTGGATTCTAGAGGGCAGAGCTGTTAAGGAAGAGGATATTGCATCAGCTCTTATTTGTTTTGAAAAGAGGGAGTTCTGCTGCAAGATTTGAATTGGGCAAGAAGCTTTGGCGTGTGGCGATAAGCAGCCATAATGTAGGTGATAACCAATCATAACGTATTCAGTGTAACTGTTCCTGCTTCCCAGTGATTGTCAGCAGATACACACAAACATATACACACACCTCCCAGTGATGGTGAGGTGGCAAAATAAGAGGATTAAAAAACTTTCCCTGATGGAGAAAGTTCTGGAGTCTCTCCAGGGTGAACTTTGGTAGAAGAAATTTCTGTGGAAGTCCTTTTTTGCTTGAACACTCCAAAAATTCCAATTCTTTCTCCTGGGTGATGTTTGAAATTTTGTACAAAATCCTCCTGTTATTAAGCATTTCTAGGCTTGGGGCTATTAGATTCTAGCTTAGGGATGCTATGTATGTTTGTTGTCTGAGTGGGAATGCCTGACTTTTAATATAACTGGGGATTTTAGATTAGCGGCTAGCATCAGACAGAACAGTATTTTTTGATCTTTTATATGCTGTGAACTGCCAGGAGTCCTCAGAGTCGGCATATAAATCCAATAAACAAACAACAAACAACTTCAAAGAAATCCCTTGCTGACTTGGCTCACATGTCAGATCATGGCTGGTTTTAATTGTGGTTTGTTGAGAAAACCACCATGGCTGAGTTCACACTGCACAAAGGCAAGCAAAAGTACATCAGGCAATTGTGTTTTAGTGTACAAACCCAGCAAGCATGGTCTGTAAACATACTTTAATTCCTCATAGAAACATAGAAGATTGACGGCAGAAAAAGACCTCAGGGTCCATCTAGTCTGCCCTTATACTATTTCCTGTATTTTATCTTAGGATGGATATGTTTATCCCAGGCACGTTTAAATTCAGTTGCTGTGGATTTACCAACCACGTCTGCTGGAAGTTTGTTCCAAGCATCTACTACTTTCAGTCAAATATTTTCTAACGTTGCATCTGATCTCCCCCCCCCCAACTAACCTCAGATTGTGCCCCCTTGTTCTTGTGTTCACTTTCCTTCTAAAAACACTTCCCTCCTGAACCTTATTTAACCCTTCAACATATTTAAATGTTTCGATCATGTCCGTCGTCATTTCCCTTCTGTGTCCTCCCTCATTGTTTTCTGATACAGAAAAAAAGGACCCATTATATCAGGTCTTCAAACCTGGCAATTTTAAGACTTGTGGTCTTAAAAGTTGCCAAGTTTGGGGACCCCTGCATTATTTCATTTTATTTATTTATTTATTATTTAGATTTGTATGCCGCCCCTCTCCGCAGACTCGCGAAGGCAAACCACAAGTTCCAACACAAAACGCAGCGACTTGCAAGAATTATTAAAACTTTTCTCCAGCTCCACTAGCCACCCCCCACTTTTTTTTAAAGTGAAGGGTTAATTTTCATTGACAAAACGGATAATGCTCCATCACTTCGTCCCACAGCGGATATTTCTTAAGGCTGAGAGGAACAGCTTCGCGCGCGCCGCCATATTTCCCCGCCAAATCCGGACACCCGCCTGTGGCGCCGTTGTGTGGAGTTTTTTTTACAAATGTTCTTAATGGTGTGTGTGTGTGTGTGTGTGTGTGTTTGTTTGTGCGTCTCAACATTTTGAAAACACGGCCGGATGCGTGAGAACAGATCCACCGCTCGTTCCCTTGACTTCGGACTGGGCCGACCCGGTTTTCTGAAAAGGATGCGATCTAGCAAAGGGCTTCGGAGCGAGGGCGCTCTGCATAGGCTCAGAGGCCTCCTCGCCACCGGCACGAACGGCGTCTTCGCGCCGCGGCTCCATTCGAGCCCTGCAATCCTCCCGGTTGCGCCAGGCAGAGGAGCTGAGTGTGAGAGATCGCCCGCGATCGCCGCCTCTCGCGCGTTCCCGCCCGCCTTGCGTAAGCCAATGACGGGCCGGAATATCGAATCGTTCTCCCCCCACCTCCACTACCACCCGCGCTGGCCAAGTGGCGATCCCCGGTCGCCAAGCGAGTGGAAGAGCAGCAACAGAAGCAAGACGTGGGCAAGCGGAGGTTAGGCTGCGGACAGTTGCGACGGCGGCGATCCTTGCCTGATCCATCCGGAGAGAGGCGTCGGCTGGTCCACGTGGAAAGCGGCGGAGCGCGTGGGAAGCCTTAGCGAAGAAGGCGCGCAACCCGGACACGCGGAACCCGTAGCAACTGGGCCGGCGCATCCCCCTCCCCAACGCGCATCCCGCTAGATCCGGGCGAAGCGCCCCCTTCTCACCGTAAGCAAAGGCGAGGGGAAGCCATCCCTCTTCTCGTGCGGGAATCCCCCCCCCCTTAGGCCCCCTTCGCACGTTGTGACTGAGGCAAGTGGCAAAACGCGGGGTGGAGGGAAAGGAAGTGGTGGTGGGAAACCCGTGTTTCGTGTTGGTGGGGGGAGTGGGTTTTGGGGAAAACGGGCGTTGCGCGCACCGCGAGCGGAACCGGGATTGCAATCGGGGTGCGAATGAAAACCCGCGTGGAGACACACACACACAACCATATGGAACGGGCGAAGGAGACGCTGGGTTGAGGGAGGGGGGAAAAAGGGAGGGGGGGCAGTTAAGGCTGTGGTGATGGTGGTACGCCTGCTTGCCTTTCTTCCTCCGGCGATGCCAATGACCTTCGGAGAAGACCCGGAATGCAGGCAAAGGCAGGCGGCAAGCCGAGCTTCTCCCCCCTCAATAAAATTCCTCTCCCGGGAGAACGCGGATCTGGATTTTGCACGCGCTTCCTTGAGGCTCGCGGAGGAATTGCGCCCTTTCTTCTCTCCGGCCTCTGCTCGCGGGAGTGGGGATTTTTTTTGGTTACGTTTTTATTTTATTTATTTACGTCTACAAGGTAATAGGCACGCTATAAACATAAAAGCGAAGTAGGTACAGGTAAATTTGGACGGTAGGCACGGTGGTGCGGTTATGCGCGTCCCTGACAGACCTGTTAGGAATGGGGTAAAGTCAACTGTAGACAGTCTGAGGTAAAAGCTTTTGGGGTTGTTATTTTATTATTATTATTACTTTATTTATTTATTTACGTCTACAAGATAATAGGTATGCTGTAAACATAAAAGCAAAGTAGGCACAGGTAAATTTGGACAGTAGGATAGGTATGGTGGCATGGTGGTGCGCTTATGCGCGCCCCTGACAGACCTGTTAGGAATGGGCTGAGGTCAACTAGACAGTCTGAGGTAAAAGCTTGTGGGGTTTTTATTTTATTATTATTTTATTTGTTGGCTTACTTGTCGAAATGGGTGCAAGATAATGGATATAGGTAGAAACATAAACAAAAGCAAAATAGGTACAGGTAAATTTGGACAGTAAGCTCAGTGGTGTTTGATTGATTGATTGATTGTTTGTTTCTTCATTGGATATTTGACCCTCATGACAATCATTAAGGGTTGTACCACATGATTCTTGACAAATGTATCTTTTCTTTTATGTACATTGGGAGCATATGCACCAAAGACAAATTCCTTGTGTGTCCAATCACACTTGGCCAATAAAGAATTTTATTCTATTCTATTCTATTCTAGGTATAGATAGAAACATAAACAAAAGTAAAGTAGGTACAGATAAATTTGGACAGTAAGCACAGTGGTGTGCTTATGCATGCCCCTTACAAACCTCTTAGGTTTGGGGTGAGGTCGACAGTAGTTTTGGGGTTTTTATTTTATTATTATTTTATTTATTTTATTTGTCAAAATGTGTGCAAGATAATAGGCATGGTATTAATATAAACAAAAGCAAGTAGGTGCAGGTAAATTTGGACAATAGAACAATATTTATTTATTATTATTATCTCCCTGGGGCTTCCTCTACATCTGACGCCTGGGAGTTCTGATAGTGAGGCTGGTACGATTTCCTTGCTAGCGTGGACACTTTAAGAGTGTGTGTGTGTGTTTCCGTTTCTGTAGCTTCAGAGGGTAGGTGGCTGCAGTTCCTTGTCCCCTCCCTGCTATGGCCACCTTCTTCCAGCCTTTCTTAAAGATGATCATGAAGAAGGTAAGCAGTGCGGGATTGGATCTTGGGTCCATCTCTTTTCACAGTGGTCAATGCAAGTGGCCAAGGAAGCCCCACTAGTCTCCTAGCGGGTAGACTTTGGAAAGCAGTCACCCTGCCATCAAGGCTTATATGTTATGAATTAAGTTGGAGCTTTAGTTCAGCCACTCTTTCTACTCTTGACTTTCTCAACCTGGTCTTCTCCTGATGTGTAAGCTTCCAACTCCCATGATTCTTAGCCAGGTTGTAGAAATTTGATTGACACACAAAAGATGCTTTTTTTTTTCAGGAGGCAACTGGACTTTCTTGTTTTTCCTTTGAAGGCTTTCTTGTTTTTTCCTTTGAAGATTTTTCTTTAGCTCTGACAGGATCATGATGAATAGAAGGATTTATATTCCTTGCAGATAATTTTGCATCCTTTTAGAATAGAATAGAATTTTTTATTGGCCAAGTGTGATTGGACACACAAGGAATTTGTCTTTGGTGCATATGCTCTCAGTGTGCATAAAATAAAAGATATATTTGTCAAGAATCATAAGGTACAACATCTAATGATGGTCATAGGATGCAAATAAGCAATCAGGAAACAATCGGTATCAATGTAAATCATAAGGATACAAGCAAAAAGTTACAGTCCAGCAGTCCTAAGTGGGAGGAGATGAGTGATAGGAACTATGAGAAGACAGATAGTAAAAGTAATGCAGTCTTAGTGAAAAGTTTGACAGTGGTGAGGGGATTATTGGTTTAGCAGAGTGATGGCATTCAGGAAAAAAAAGTTATTTTGTCTAGTTGTCTTGGTGTGTAGTGCTCTATAGGGTCATTTAGAGGGTAGGAGCTGAAATAATTTATGTCCAGGATGCGAGGGGTCAGTAAATAATTTCACAGCCCTCTTTTTGACTTGTGCAGTGTACAGGTCCTCAATGGAAGGCAGGTTGGCAGTACAGTGTTCCCTCGCTTTTCGCGGGGGATGCGTTCTGAGACTGCCCGCGAAAGTTGAATTTCCACGAAGTAGAGATGCGGAAGTAAATACACTATTGTTGGCTATGAACAGTATCACAAGCCTTCCCTTAACACTTTAAACCCCTAAATTGCAATTTTCCATTCCCTTAGCAACCATTCAGATTATTACTCACCATGTTTATTTATTAAAGTTTATTTAAAAAAATATTTATTAAAGGCAGACGAGTTTGGCAATGACATATGATGTCATCGGGTGGGAAAAACCGTGGTATAGGGAAAAAACCCGCAAAGTATTTTTTAATTAATATTTTTGAAAAACTGTGGTATAGACTTTCCGCGAAGTTCGAACACGCGAAAATCGAGGGAACATTGTAATTGTTTTTTCTGCAGTTCTGATTACCCTCTACCACCATTTCTACGATTTTGAATGTGTTCAGTTCCAGATGGTTCCGGTCACATCACGAGGCTACTTGTTCAACCTCCAGTCTGTATGTGGTTTCATCGTTGTCTCAAATGAGACCAATCACTGTTGTATCACCTGCAAACTTCAGTAGTTTAACAGATGGATCATTTGAGATGCAGTCATTGGTATATAGAGAAAAGAGAAGTAATGACAGCACACAGCCCTAGAGGTCTCCTGTGTTAATTGTACAGGTATCTGATGTGATTTTGCCTAGCTTTACCTGCTGAATCCTGTTTGTCAGGAAGCTTGTGATCCACTTGCAAGCGTGTTCAGTTACTGCTCGCTGATTTAGTTTAGATAGAAGAATGTCCGGTATTTATTTATTTATTTTATTTATTTTTAGAGTTGAATAGAATAGAATAGAATTTTTATTGGCCAAGTGTGATTGGACACACAAGGAATTTGTCTTGGTGCATGTGCTCTCAGCGTACATAAAATAAAATATACATTTGTCAAGAATCATGTGGTATAACACTTAATGATTGTCATGGGGGTCAAATAAGGGGAAAGGGACCTTGCAGGTCATCAAGTCCAACCCCCTGCTCAAGTAGGAAACCCTATATCACCCAAACCAGATGGCAGTCCAATTTTCTTTTGAATGTGTCAAGTGATGGGGCGTTCACAACCTCTGGTGGCAGGCTGGTATGATGGTATTGAATGCTGAATTAAAGTCTACAAAGAGGGATCCTTGCATAGGTCTTTGGAGATTCAAAGTGTTGTAGGATGTAGTGCAGAGCCATTGCCTGTGGATCTATTGCCTGTGGATCTATTTGCTCGGTATGCAAATTGCAGGGGTTCTAACAGTGTATCCATGATGGTTTTCACCAGCCTTTCAAAGATTTTCATAACTACAGCTGTTAGTGCAACTGATCTGTAATCATTCAGTTCCTTTATGGAGGCTTCTTCAGCACTGGGATGATAGTGGAGCATTTGAAATAGGAAAACAAGAAGGAACATGGCATTTGGTGAAGATTTGGGTGAAGATGGGGGTCAATTGCTCAGCGTGGACTTTTAAGCAAGAAGGAGTTACCTTGTCTGGATCTGGTGCTTTTCCTGGCTTCTGTCTGTGAAATAGATCTTGCGCTTCCTTTTTCCTGATCACCAGGGGTTATAAACCCAATGGGATGGGGTCAATTGTAGGATGTTTGGTTGTTCTTGGTGTGTCTGGGATGGAGGTTGTAGAGATAGGTGGCTGTATTTTCCTTTCAAACTTGCAATAGAATACATTCAGGTTATCTGCCAGTTGCTGATTTCCTTCAGCTTGGGAAGGTAGTTTGACGTAAGCGGTGATGTTTTTGTTTTGAACCACATGTTTGATGGTTCATTTGTTGAGAACTGATTCGCTAGTTTTTCAGAGCAGCTTCTTTTTGCTGCTCTTGAGTGGCCTTGAAGCACTTGGAGGTTTATCTGTGTCCTCAGGGTCAGCCTAAGCAGTGCTCCTGGTTGCTGTCATCTGCAGTTTTTCCCCCCTCTGAAAATCCATTCCTACTCCTACGCTATTCAAAGGGTGCTCATCCCAAATTGAATAGCTAAACGTCTGTAGAGATTTTCAGTCATCCAGGTCATGGTTGTCCCAAAGGTGCTTTTTCAGGAGGCAATTGGAGGTTCTTGTTTTTAGAATAGAATAACAGAGTTGGAAGGTCTTCTAGTCCAGCCCCCTGCTTAGGCAGGATACCCTACACCAGTGATGGCGAACCTATGGCATAGGTGCCACAGGTGCCACGCAGAGCCATACCTGCTGGCACGCAAGCTGTTGCCCTAGCTCAGCTCCAACGTGCATGTGTGTGCCAGCCAGCTTCTTTTTGGCTCGCACACAGGCTCTAGGAGGGTGTTTTTGGCTTCCATAGGGCCTCTGGGAGGGATGGGGGGCGTTTATTCTCCCTCGGCTCCAGGGAAGCCTTTGGAGCCTGAGGAGGGCAAAACACAAGCTTACTGGGCCCACCAGAAGTTGGGAAACAGGCCGTTCCTGGCCTCTAGAGGCCTCCGGGGGATGGGGAAGCTGTTTTCACCCTCCCCAGCCATTGAATTATGAGTGTGGGCACTCGTGCGTGCGCAATAGCGCATGCGCATGTTTTTTCGGCACCTGAGGGAAAAAAGGTTCGCCATCACTGCCCCACACCATTTCAGACAAAATCTAACATCTTAAAACTTCCAGTGTTGGCGCACTCATAACTATTCTTTGAAGACGTTTTGCTCCTCATCCAAGAAGCTTCTTCGGCTCTGACAGAATAATGGGGAATGGAAGGATTTACACTTCCTAAACAATGAAGCTGTCGGCAAGGCGTATAAATCCTTCCATTCCCCACTATCCACTCTGAGTCTTTGGAGAGTGGCGGCATATAAATCCAATAAATAAATAAATAATATCCTGTCGGAGCTGAAGTACAGTAATACCTCATCTTACGAACTTAATTGGTTCCAGGACGAGGTTCGTAAGGTGAAAAGTTCGTAAGATGAAACAATGTTTCCCATAGGAATCAATGGAAAAGCCAATAATGCGTGCAAGCCCATTAGGAGAATCCAAAATATTAAGCCTTTCCCTTCCGTTTTTGCCCACCTCTCTCTCCTCATCTCCCCCACACCTTTCTTCTCCCTTGAACTCCATGAGTCTTTCCCTCCTTATTTTGTCCCCCCTACTCTGCCCAGCAGAGCGCCCGTTTTTGCGATCCTGTGATTCCCCTCCTGGGATTTCCCTACAGCATTGCAAAAACGCGGAAGTCAGGAGGTAGGGTTTCCCATGGAGGGGAGCCTCAGGGGATCCCAGGATCACAAAAACCTGCGCGTGGCTTGCAACGAAAGTCCAGAGGCGGGAAATCTCAGTGGCGGCTTGGCAGGTTTGTAAGGTGAAAAAAGTTTGTAAGAAGAGGCAAAAAAATTCCGAACCCTGGGTTCGTATCTCAAAAAGTTCGTATGATGAGGGGTTCGTATCATGAGGTACCACTGTATCTTCTTCGATGAGGAGCAAAACGTCTTCAGAGAAACCCCCCCCACGAAATGCCAGTTTGCCTCCTGAAAAAGCACCTTTGGGACAACTATGACCTGGATGACTGAGAATCTCTACAGACTTTTGAGAGTGGTTGTCAAGCAGCCAAAGGTATATCATGTGAGCCTGGGGATGCTACAACGGTTGTGTGTAAAACGGTGATAAGTCACTTTTTTTTTTAGTGATGTTGTGACTTTGAGCGATCACTAAATGAGCTGTTGTAAGTGGAGGACTACCAGTATACCTCTCGGCAGGAGAGCACCAAACTGGAGAAGTTTTGTCTGTTTTTAAAGAAATTTCCAGCAGTATGAACTGATGTTCCTCAAGGGGGCGACTGCTACAGCTGAATACAGAACCATGCAACTAAATGAACTGGATTAACAGAGTTGGACGGGTTCTTGTAGATCTGTGATGGTGAAACTATGGCATGCACGCCACAAGTGTGAACTCAGTGCATATGTGTGCCTGCCGGCCAGCTGATTTTCAGGCCTTCTGGTCCCACTGGGAGTCGGGAAACAAACTGTTTCTAGCTCTGGAGGCGGTGGGGAAGGCCCATTTTTTTTGCTTTCCCCAAGCTCCAGAGTCTTTCTAGGAGCCTGGGTAGGGTGAAAATGGGCTTCCCCACCATCCTGGAAGTCCTCCAGAGGCCAGAAACAGCCCATTTCCCAACATGAAAGGTCATTTCTGGCCTCCACGTGGAATTATGGGTGTGGGCATGTGGACGCATGAATCCCCCTCCAGCAATCCCCACTTTTGGGATACAAACCAAAAAAGGTTTGCCATCACTGTTGTAGATCATCTAGTCCAGGGGTCTTCTTCAACCTTGGCAACCTTAAGCCTGGTGGACTTCAGCTCCCAGTCCACCAGGCTTAAAGTTGCCAAGGTTATTTATTATTATTATTTATTAATTAATTGGACTTATATGCTGCCCCTCTCCGTTGGCAACCTCTGATCCAGGTTGAATCTCTCTTTGGTCAGCTTCCATCACTGTAGCATCTATCTATCTATCTATCTATCTATCTATCTATCTATCTATCTATCTATCTATCTATCTATCTATCTAATCTTCTATCTAATCTATCTGTCTGTCTATCTATCATCTATCTATCTATCTAATCTATCTATCTATCTATCTATCTATCTATCTATCTATCTATCTATCTATCTAATCTATCTAAACTATCTCTCTCTCTCTCTCTCTCTCTCTCTCTCTCTCTCTCTCTCTCTCTCTCTCTCTCTCTCTATCTATCTATCTATCGGACTTACACGCCACCACTCTCTGTGGACTTGGGGCGGCTTACAACGTTTTGATTAAAAAGATACAATATATAAGTCCAATTAATAAATGAATAAATAAATAAATAAATAAAACATTTCTAACCCAGTTAATAGAATAGTTAATTTAAAAATTATCTTAAAAACTAAACACTTAAAATCAAACAGTCACATGCATACTATCACATCGAGTGCATTCATTGGGCAGAAGCTGGGGTCTAATATTTGAACACTGCCGTCATGTCTCCCCTGGTTCTTCTCTTCACTAGACCAGCCATGTCCCATTCCTGCAACGGTTAACGTGAGATGGATTGCGACACTTTTGGCAAGCGAAACAGGATTTCCGTCACTGAACAAGAACTGTAAAAGCACCTGAACAGGGACAAGCAGCTGTTTAGAATCCAGAATATTTTTTCCCTGTTTTTTTTTAAACTGTTCCAAAGTTTGCAGGAAATTGAGCATGACGTAATAATATCATTACAGAGAAGCCAGGCTTCTCCCCCTCACCTTTTGGCAAAGTGCAGATATTTTTTCTCCTTCCTTAACATGTACGTTATTAATTTTTTCCATACAGCCGTGCCCAAGTCTGCCAAGGCAAGTTCCTGCATTTTTCTTGGCAAGGCTCTTCAGAAATGGGTTGTCATTCCTGGGGTTGAGAGGAAGTGACTGGCCCAAGGTAACCCAAGGGCAGGGGTGGGCTGCTGCCTGGACAGGGGGGAACTCAGTGGGGCAGCACCCAATTTGCACTGAAAGTTGAAAGAAAATGCAGGGCGCCCTGCATAAGCCACGCACACAATGTGGTAGTAAAAATTTTGGTAGCCCTTCACTGCGCAACGGTCACTTTTGCACCCAAAGCGAGACTAAAATTCACAGTCCATTGGTTTCTACATCACACCAAACTGGGTCTCAGAACACATACATTAAACTCATCAAAACCACATAGAATTCGCATACTTTGGCATTCTTTGGAGCTTTGTCACTATTGACAGTAGAATAGAATAGAATTCTTTATTGCCAAGTGTGATTGTCTTCGGTCCATATGCTGTCAGTGTACATAAAAAGACAAGGGACATTCGTCAAGAATCATGAGGTACAACACTTAATGATTGTCATAGGGTACAAATAAGCAATCAGGAAACAATATTAATATAAATTACAGTCATAAGTGGGAGGGGAAGGGTTATAGCAATGATGAGAAAACTAATAGTATTAATAATGCAGCCTTAGTGAATAGTTTGACAGTGGTGAGGGAATTATTTGTTTAGCAGAGTGATGGCATTCGGGGAAAAACTGTTCCTGTGTCTAGTTGTCTTGGTGTGCAGTGCTCTGCAGCGTCATTTTGAGGGAAGGAGTTGAAACAGTTTATTGTGGAAAATTTCACCACTATTGTGGAAAACTACAAGGGGTGACATGTAATCCATCCCTGTTCTAGGTAAAACGCAGATTGTAATTGCAAACATGTAGGGGCAAGAATGGGCTTTAAAAGGAGACACTAAAATAGGGTTTCCCAACCTTTAACCTTTGGCTCCTTTAAGACCTCTGGACTTCAACTCCCAGAATTCCCCAGGCAGCCATGCTAGCTGGGGTATTCTGAGAGTTGGAAGTCCATGCATTTTAAAATTGCCAAGTTTGAGAAATCCTAAAATTATCTGTGTCTTAGTGTTGCCTGCCCTGACTATCAGGTTTCCCCCTCCTGTCTTCAATAAAGAACATTTTCTGGCCCTCTGGACTGAAGCATGAAGCTAGAGTTGTACAAAGGCCCCCCAAGCTCCCACAACAACCCACGTGTACAGCCACTGAACTAAATTTGCTGTAGTAATAGATTTGTCATTCTGCAAACTGATACAAGGCTCTGAACCATTCTAGTAACCAAAGATGTTGGGAGTAGAGTTCTTATTCGGACTGTTGCGGTCTGACAGAAATTGATGCAGGCAGACAGAGAGTGTGTTGGCCTGGTATGGCAAAGCAGGAGTAAATCCTTGCTTCTGTCTTTATTTATTTATTTTTAGACTGGAAATATCAGTCTGAGGTGGTCCTTGAGCCAAGTAGGTGTGGGTGTTACATTTCATGTCTGTTAAAGGCTGCCTTTGGCAAGGGATTTGCTAGTGATTAATTTTTGCAAAAAGAACTGGCAAGCTCTAGCAGCTCTATGCATCTTATACTGTAATTTTAGATCCCAGTGGTCTGTCTCTCTCTCTCTCTTCCTCCTCCTCTCCCTCCTTCCCTCTCTCTCTAGTATCCACATGGTCAGAGGTGCCCTTTGTACATCATTCTTTGCTGCTGGAGAACCCTTTCTCTCTCCTCCCCTTCTGTCTCCTCTCCCCTCTCCCACTCTGTTGCAACCTGCACTCACAATCTCTAATGCAGAAATCTTCAAACTTGGCAACTTTTTAAAAAAATGTTATTAATTTTCAATAATAATAACAACAGATACACATTACACAAAAGACAGTGCACAGTGATGCGTACTCCCACCACCCAACATCACTCATTCAGACCCCTCCACCGAAATGAGAGTGTACTGATTTATATTATTTTAAACCAAGAACATCACCATGTTTACAAATTATAGAGTTATTCCAGTTTATTCTTTATAACTGGGTCTTAAATTCTACTAACCATAAAACCTCTTAACCCTGTCCTATCATCCCATTAGTTTTTTCACTTTATTTTCATTAATCATATTCATCTTTGTGTCCATAATTTCAAACTGAATGGGTTCCACTGTGTACCGGTACCAATTTTGTATTGTCCATTTTGTTGCATCCTTCCAACCTAAGATTATTACCGCTTGGGCAGTTTCTATAGCTGCTTCTTTAATTATTACTAATACTGTCATCTCCTTTGTAATCACCCATTTTATATTTAACATCCTATTAATTTCATCTTGCACCTCTTTCCAGAATTTCTGCACTACCAAACACTCCCAAAACTTCAAGCTTGGCAACTTTAAGACTTGTGGACTTCAACTCCCAGAATTCTCCAGCCGTCTAATAGGAATATTCAGATTCTGCTTCTCAGGGTTATCATAGAGATGTGGAAAAATCAGAACTAGGCATCACATTTAACTTGAAATGCCAAAAAATAAACAGCACTGGATAGTATTCAGGTCAAGACATGTTCTGGAGCTCCAAACTGGTTTATTATCTCAGTAGTATTTTTTAAAAACAATCTGGGATTTAGTTTTCAGAGAAAAAAATGACAAAAGAAGCTAAGATTCTGCTGGATAGCTTAAACCACAGACCACATGATATAAACATTGCTTGTATCCTGTGTGGAAAAAGTTGCAGCTCTTTGGAGATTTAAGGAATATTTTCCAGAATTATAGTAACACAATTAGTACAAAGTACCGAGTATCTAATACAGTATATCTTGCAGTTTTTAACAGCATTAACCAAACATTTTTTGGGTCAAAGAGTGAAGTGAATGGGATCATAGCAAAATCCTCAGAGCAAGGGTGGGATTTGAGTGGATTTAGAGCCTTACTGAGAGAGTAAAATTCATTTTTGTGGGAGGCCTCAAAACGACAAGTCTCACAAATTCAGTACAGTTGCAGAAAACTCCATAGGTCACAATGAAAAGGTTTGGGAGGATAGAAAATTATAAAAATGACCTTGAAAAAATAACTGCATTTTCCCTCCCTCCCTCCTCCTCTTCCTACACAAGAGAGTTAAGGTGGAGTCATATTATGTTCCTTTTTAATGTTCTTTTTCTAGGATTAAATCATGTTTTGCTAACTGCCAGTTCCTTCCCTAAAGCCATTTCTGTAGTTCAGTTTTCAGCCTTAGAAGTATCAGCTGTTTCCTTCTGAAAGACCTTCCTTACTGTACAATATTAGGGAAGCACCTTTTTTAAAAAATTTTATTTATTTATTTATTTATTTATTAGTTTTGTCAAATTATTAGTTTTGTCAATTCCCCCCCCCCCCCAAAGAGTAGGGAATAAATACACTGCTCAAAAAAATAAAGGCAACACTCAAATAACACATCCTAGATCTGAATGAATGAAATATTCTCATTGAATACTTTGTTCTGTCCAAAGTTGAATGTGCACAACAGCATGTGAAATTGATTGTCAATCAGTGTTGCTTCCTAAGTGGACAATTTAATTTCACAGAAATTTGATTTACTTGGAGTTATATTGTGTTGTTTAAGTGTTTCCTTTATTGTTTTGAGCAGCATCTGTAGGTGAGCAGTAGAATGAATAAAAAAAAATTATTTGGTTGTTTGTTTAGTCAATTATATATTGGCAATATACAAAGATATAACAATGTTTATATACATGATACTGGTAAGAGAGAAACATTAGGACAGGAGACGGAAGGCACTCTGGTGCACTTATGTACGCCCCTTACTGACCTCTTAGGAATCAGGTGAGGTCAACAGTGGGTAGTCTAAGGGTAAAGTTTTGGGGGTTATATGATGGTACTACAGAGTCAGATAGGGAGTGTCATGCATTAACTACTCGGTTACTAAAGTCGTATTTACTGCAGTCGAGTTTGGAGCGGTTTACTTTAAGTTTGTATCTATCGTGTGCTCGTGTGTTGAAGCTGAAGTAGTTGTTGACAGGAAAGACGTTGTAGCAGATGATTTTATGGGCTGTGGGTCTCCTGCTTGAGCAGGGGGCTGGACTAGAAAACCTCCAAGGTCCCTTCTAGCTCTATTCTGATTCGATTTCAGTTCTAAAAGAGCACCCTTGAGACAAGAAGGTGCATGAATGCAGCCCTGTCTCCACCTCATTAAAGCATTTCCCAAGTTCTTGCAACCCAAAGAATTGTCTGTAAGGCATTGACAACAGTATAGAAAGTTATATGTGGGTTAGGCCTACGCTAGTCTCAGGATCACCCTTCAGTCTGGCCCTCAACTCTAAAGACATCAGTAGGGCGCCTTCGTGGATATTGCAATAAATAAAATTAACAGCTAATTCTGTTTGATTTGGCTCTAGTCCCATATTAAGGAACATACTGACAGTGGAATTGACGCAAGTTCCCACTTTAGGACAGTTTAGGAAGCAATTCAAAACATTCTTATCCAATCTAGACCTTTCATGCTTTAATCTTACATAAGCCTTTAAAATTAACCATGCTTCTATTGTATCTCTAAGCCTCCCAAAGCCTTTTCTAATTACACAGTTTATGAATAAAACAAATCATTTCCCGGGGCATCCGATTAAGACAAGGTCACCAAAACATGAGATTTATACATGGTTGATTGGGTAGTTCGTGCCTCAGTGTAGTGGGAATCCAGCCGTTGTCTTTCAAAAACTATACCCTTACATTACATCCAGTGGATAGAATGCAATACTTCAGGTTAACTCTCCCCAGGGCTGGGAGTTTGATCCTGACCAGCTCAAGATTGCTCAGGATTCCATCCTTCCAAGGTTGATAAAATGAGGAGCCAGATTGTTGGGGGCAATAGGCTGACATTGTAAACAGCTCACAGAGGGCTTTAAATAGACTCGACTCGACTCGAATAGAATAGAATAGAATAGAATAGAATTCTTTATTGGACAAGTGTGATTGGTGCATATGCTCTCAGTGTTCATAAAATAAAATATACATTTCTCTAGAATCATAAGGTACAACACTTAATGATTGTCATAGGGTTCAAATAAGCAATCAGGAAATAATATCAATATAAATCGTTAGGATACAAGCAACAAGTTAGTCATAAAATCATAAGTGGGAGGAGATGGGTGATAGGAATGATGAGAAAAACTAGTAGTACAGTGATCCCTCCATTATCGCGAGGGTTCCGTTCCAGGACCCCTCGCGATAATCGATTTTTCGCGATGTAGGGTTCCGGAAGTAAAAACACCATCTGCGCATGCGCACCCTTTTTTTCATGGCCGCGCATGCGCAGATGGTGGGGTTTGCGTGTGGGCGGCGGGGAAGACCCAGGGAAGGTTCCTTCGGCCGCCCAGCAGCTGATCTGCTCGGTAGCGCAGCAGCAGCGAGGAGCCAAAGATCGGGGTTTCCCCTTTGCGTGGGCGGCTGGGAAACCCCGATCTTCGGCTCCTCGCTGCTGCTGCGCTACCGAGCAGATCAGCTGCTGGGCGGCCGAAGGAACCTTCCCTGGGTCTTCCCCGCCACCTCGGCTCCTTGCTGATGCCCGCCCGCCATTTGCCGCTCGCCCCGTTCACCCGCCTGCCGTTTGCCACCCGCCCCACCCGCTGTTTGCCGCTCGCCCATTCACCCGCCCGCCCGCCGTTTGCTGCTCGCCCGTTCACACCGCCCGCCGTTTGCCGCTCGCCCGTTCACCCGCCCACCCGCTGTTTGCCGCTCGCCCGTTCACCCGCCCGCCCGCCGTTTGCCGCTCGCCCGTTCACCCCGCCCGCCCGCCTCTCGAGAGCAAGAGGAAGGAAGAGAGTGACGTCATCGTGGGGAAAATCGCGATATAGCATTTCGCGAAGATCGAGATCGCGAACATCGAGGGATCACTGTAATAGTAATGCAGCCTTAGTGAAGGCTGCATTACTGGTGTTCAGGGAAAAACTGTTCTTGTGTCTAGTTATCTTGGTGTTCAGTGCTCTATACTGTACTGATGTTTTGAGGATAGGAGTTGAAACAATTTATGTCCAGTCTGGGAGGGGTCATAAATATTTTCATGACCCTCTTTTTGACTCGTGCAGTATACAGGTCCTCAAGGGAAGGCAGATTGACAGTAATTGTTTTTTCTGCAGTTATGATTATCCTCCGAATTCTGATTCTGTCTTGTTGGATTGCAGAACCAAACCAGACAGTTATAGAAGTGCAGAGTGCAAAGTCTGTGGAGCAGTATATAAGTACTATTAAGCTAGAATGTGGTTTCTTTGTGTCACAGTGTGATGTGATGTGAACAGGACAATTGGGCTTATTTCAGGCAAAATATATGGCGTGATTCCAGCCAGCTTCAGATTTTGAGCACTAACATGTGGAGCAAAGGGGATAAATGAAGTGAAGTTCTTCCATGTACCATTGGTTGTTTGGTTGATTGCCTTGCGTGCTGCTTGAGCAGGCTGAAAACACCTCCCCGCTTTTCTCATGTGAACATGTGTCACATTCTTGAGATTTTGGGTGAAGGAGGTCATCACGGCAGATAATGGGGCCCAAGAGGGCTGCGAGCGCCCCCCCCCAAACCTCCATTTTTGCTGGCCAAGGACTGCAGGAGGCTGTTGTGGTTGAAAACATAGCTCTGGAGCCCTTTTTTGCTGGCAGAGTCCACAGGCGCCCCAACACGAGTGCCGTCAAGCTGGCCACATCCACCCTAGCCACGCCTACCCCAAACCCTCAAGGTCAAACACAACCCTGACGTTACTCTCTGGCTCCAGGAAAATTGAGTTGACAGGCTGAGCTGAAAATGTGTGAGTATGAATGGCAAAGCCTTGTAGGGTAGACAGATGTATCCTGTTGGGCCTCCCTGAGATTTCTGTTAGAAAAGGGCTGATGAAAGTGCATGGATTAATTCTCAGCCAGACAGCCGTGTTTGGAGATACAGCCCGTAGCACAGTGCAGTGTTGCTAAGCAATCGGCAGAGAGAAGGAATAATAATGTTTATCTCAGTAGGGTAACATTATTTTTTAGCATGGTAGTTCTACTTCCTTTCCACCAGCTATGCTCCATGAAGCCTTTTCTGGTACAAGGACAAATACAATATCTGATATAATAAGCCTTTTAAACTTCTTTGCCAGCCAGTGAGGGTTAATTCCATATTAGGCCTTTTTTTTTTAAAGTAAGAAATTGGGGATCTTCTGATCCCTTAAAATGAAGAAGGACAAAATGGAAGGTTGAGCACGTGGAGGGTCAGGTTCAGTTTTCTGGAATAGCTTTTGGTGCAAGATCTGTAAATTATTCACACTATACCAAGCTAAAGTGTAATTGTCTACTGTCAGTCTTATCAGATAGACCAGATAGGAAATGTGACCTAATTTAATTATATTAATTTAATTCTAGTTAATTGATATACAATTTTGGTAAAGCTTCGTTAACAGACTTTTGCAAGTTATTAAATGAGGTAGACATTTAGATTCTGGTATAAGAACATAAGAAGAGCCATGCTGAATCAGGCCAAAGCCCATCGAGTCCAGCATTCTGTGTCCCACAGTGGCCCACGTCCATGCGGATCTTGAGCAGAAAGAGAAGGCAAGACCCTCCCTTTCCCTTGACCCCCAACAAATGGTACTCAAGGGAATCCTGCCTGCCTCAACCAACATAGAGGCTTTATCCAATTGTCCAGTCTTTAGGTCTTTAGAGATGTGAACTCTCTAGTTTTCATAGTTTCTGTTCCTTCCTGTTCTTTGAGCGGTGGCGGTGGCTTAGGAGATACGTGGTGGGACTGGTGGGTGGTAGCATCTGGTCTCCTTCAGCGCCAGCAACCTGATGCTGTATCACATTGGAAGATTTCCCATTTCCATGGGGACAGAAATTGGCAGGTGGAAGTATACTTGGTCCATGGAATGAATCTTGAATTTGCCTTGGGGTGAACGGGAGGGAATTGTTAAAACTCTTCGCCATTTGGGGCTGAAGAAAACAGGGGAGTTGAACACTGCAGATGCCCTGAGAATTATATAGACCTTCCATATACAACTCATCTTTAACTTATACCTGTAATTGAGCCCAGAATTATGGTCATAAATCATGCCAGTTGTTAAGCGGCCATCACGTGACCATGGCCGATTGTATGACCTTTGGGGGGGACTGTTGTTAACACATAAAATGTTAACAACAGTAAAGCCATACCAGCCCCAGCCAAGAGGATATGAATGATTGTTTTTTAGGGGTTTTAAGTTGTTTTTTATACCGTTTTAAATTGTTGTACACTCCTCAGAGTCTGGAAGGAATTGGACGGCTTATAAATCAGAATAATAATAAGAACAACAATAACAAGAATAAGAACAACAATAACAATAACAACAATAAGTCCTATTGTGATATTGTGATACGAAATCCAGCATATCAATCTCATTTGATGTGTATTACTGTTTTTTGTGAATAAAATAATAATAATAATAATAACAACAACAAATTAATAATAAAATAATAATAATAATAAAAATAAAAATTAAAGTATTCCTTGCAGATTTTAGTTGTTGCTGATTATATGGTTAAGTGAACATGTGAACAAATGAAAGCATTGTCTGCAATGGGCGCCAAACTATCATAAATTGTGGGGTACAGCAAATGGTCATAAATGTTGTTGGTTACCAAACATCGCTAATGCAAATACATGACTGTGGAGGAGGGGAGAATCCAGTCATTAAATTAGAACTTTAAATCTGGGTTGTAAATGTCACCCAGGTCATGTTGTTCCAAAAGTGCTTTTTTCAGGAGGCAACTGGGCTTCCTTGGTTTTGTTTTGTTTTTTGAAGACATTTTGCTTCTCATCCAAGAACCTGTTTGAAAGAGCGGTCAAAGAGGCCATTTATGTCAAAACTGAATAGCCCTCCTCTCAAAAGAGGCGGAGAGATATGACATAATCTATTTCCAGTCTACAAGAGAATCCTTTCAAAATTACCAAGAAGGCTCCGCACCCATTTGCATTACTCAGGTGACCCTGAGGTCATAGATAAGCCTCCAAGTGACCTCTGTGACTCTAAAACAGTGCAAATGGACAGCTGTCTACAAGGAATATAAATCTTTCCATTCCCCACTGTCCAGTTGAAGTTGAAGAAGCCTCTTAGATGAGAACCAAAACATCTTTTTTAAAAAACACAAGAAAATCAATTTGCTTCTTGAAAAAAAATGGCACCATCTGGGTTGGAAGTACCTTTCTTGACTCCATTGTAACTTTGAAAGGTTGCTAAGCATCCTCTTGTTTGTTGAGGACTAACTCTATATGGGTAAACATCAGGCTAACTCTGCCTACTGTTAGGCGTTCGATCCTGACTGGCTCAAGCTTCATTCAGCCTTCCGTTCTTCCCAGGTTGGTAAAATGAGGGCCCAGATTATTGGGGGCAATATGTTGACTCTGTCAACTGCTTAGAACAAGGATAGGCAAAGTTGGCTCTTTTATGACATGTGGACTTCAACTCCCAGAATTCCTGAGCTAGCATGATTGGGTCAGGAATTCTGGGAGTTGAAGTCCACAAGTCATAGAAGAGCCAACTTTGCCTACCCCTGGCTTAGAAAGTGCTGGAAAGCAGTACGAAGCCACCCTGAGTCTTCGGAGAAGGGCGGCATACTAGTCTAATTAATAATAATAATAATAATAATAATAATAATAATAATAATAATAATAATAATAATAATAATAATAATAATATTGCTCTATGATCGTTCTATCTGCATACACTCAACCGTGTGGACAGTCAGCCAGGAATACCTGTGAGTTTCTCTGAGCTATTAGAATGAAAATGTCAAGATGGGAGGCATTTTTCTTTGTGTCCTTTTAAATCAGTGGTTCTGAATTATTTTCTGTTAGCCCCCCCACCCCTCCGGAGAAGAAGTAAACATTTCGCGCGCCCCCAAAGTCTCCGCTGGACCGATTGTTTGCAATATTCGGCACATTTTCGCTGAAAAAACTCAAGTTGGCTTATCAGCATGATTGGGGTGTAATGTGTTTTAAGTCAGTGTTTTTCAACCAGTGTGCCGTGGCACACTAGTGTGCCGCGAGACATGGTCAGGTGTGCCGCGAAGCTCAGAGAGAGAAAGAAAACAAGAGAGAGAGAAAGAAAGAGAGAGAGAGAGAGAAAGAGAAAGAAAGAAAGCAAGAGAGAGAGAAAGAGAGAGAAAGAAAGCAAGAGAGAGAGAGAGAGAAAGCAAGAGAGAGAAAGCAAGAGAGAAAGAGAACAAGAGAGAGAAAGAGAACAAGAGAAAGAAAGAGAGAGAAAGAGAGGGAAGGTGGGAGAGAGAAAGACATAGAGGGATGTAGGGAGAAAGAGAGCAAAAGAGAGAGGAAGGAAGAGAGAGAAAGAAAGGATGGAGAGAGAGAGAAAAAAGAAGAAGGGAGAGAAAGAGGGAGGGAGAGAGAAATAGAGCGAAAGGGAGGAAGAGAGAGAGAAAAAATTTGTCCAAACTTTTTTTAGCCACCCCCCCACCCCATTCAATGTGCCCCAGGGTTTTGTAAATGTAAAAAATGTGCCGTGGCTCAAAAAAGGTTGAAAATCACTGTTTTAAGTGACGACTTAATTTATTTGGCTTTATGGTGTCCGCTGCCAACATTTTTAGACAGTAAAAATACTGGTCTTTCCTTGTCTTCCACCGTAGTCACAATGAAGCCAAACACTACATACGCTTCGTCATATTTCCTCGTCTTAGCTTTTGGGAGACTTCTGTTTGTCTCATTATCTCCATCTCTTTCCTACTTTCTTTTAATCTGTTAAATATTTTTCCATGGTGTCTCCTAAGGGTTTGTCATCTGCACTCCCTATCTCCTGCTCTGTGCTGTGTGCTATTGTTCGGTCCAAAAAAAAATCTACTCCCTGGGTCCTCACTTTACCCACCTCGGAAGGATGGAAGGCTGAGTCAACCTTGAGCCGGTGGTGAGATTTGAACTGGTGAATTACAGTCAGCAGTTGGCAGAAGCAGGCTCTTATGGTGAAGTTGTTGAGCAGCTTTCAAAAAGAGACTAGATCAGTGATGGCGAACCTATGGTACGGGTGCCACAGGTGGCACATGGAGCCATATCTGCTGGCATGCGAGCCGTTGCCCTAGCTCAGCTCCAACGTGCATGTGTGTGCTGGCCAGCTGATTTTTGGCTTGCACAGAGGCTCTGGGATGGCGTTTTTGGCATCCAGAAAGCTTCCAGGGGGATGAAGGAGGACATTTTTACCTCCCCCTGGCTTTGGGGTGGGCGAAACATCACCCTACTGGGCCCACCAGAAGTTGGGAAACATACCATTTCCAGCCTCCAGAGGGTCTCCGGGGGGCAGGGGGAGCTGTTTTTGCCCTCCCCAGCCATTGAATTATGAGTGTGGGCACTCACACATGCACAATAGCATATATACACGCTCTTTCGGCACCCAAAAAGGTTGGCCATCACTTGACAAGATGCTCCAAATCCCAAACCACTAAAGACTCCTCCTCTATCTCCACCTCCTCCTCTCCACCTTCCAACAGACTCCTCTGACTTCACTTCTTTTTTTCTTCTCTTTTGCCAGAAGATTTCCAGGCAGGGAAGAAAGAGCACGGTGGACGACTGACTCCCAGCCCAGGAAGAAGACTGCCTCACAGCAGAAGCCCTCCAGCTTTTCCTGCTGCTCCAGGTGGGAAGGGAGTTCGAATCCTGGGTGTGTGGGTGGGGGAATGATCTCTCTGATCCCTCTGGCGAAGAATGAGTTCTCATTACATTTCCAGAGGTGTATTTTTTAGTTGGTGGGACAGGATAAACCTGGTGGAACTGTTTACCCGTTGGCAAACATAAAAATTTCCAGGCTGCTTTTTAAAAAATACCCAGGCTCTTTGATATCTCTGCTTGACTTTTGACGGGGTCCTTGAATGCCCTCGGCTTCTCCCCTCCCTTTCCCTGTTCCTCTTTTTTCCTCTTCTGTAAATTGGGCCTTTGACTCCTTTAACAAAAGGGGGTTGGTAAGTAAGAAATGAGCGATTAACTTTTCTTGGGAGACCAAACTTTCTGAACTTGGATAAAACAACAATGCTAGGAATCTGGAGAAAATATAAAAAAGTAACAAAGGAGAGAGGAGACTTTTAAACTACCTGCATTTATTTACAAATCTGGCATTTGAATAAAGGTAGTTGTTTATGCAGAGTTGTTAATGAGTAGAAGGGGAAGTGTCTATAGTAATCTATAATTTGACAAAGAAACATCAGCAGGTGAATGGGAAGGATTGTAGAGGCTAGACCATATAGAATAATGTGCTTTCTCCCTCCCGCTTACATGTTTCTTGGGTCTATCTGCAATAGAGTGCCCTTCCCCAGCCAGGCACCATCCTGGCATGCTGGCACTGCCACTCACAAAAGTCCCAAGCTAAAATGACTAAGAAACACTTGGAAGCTGCAGCCTCAATGGTGCAGAAAGGATGACCATGGTCTGTCCTATATCCTTAGGTCCTTAACTGAGCCACTGATGTGCTTTTACTAATAGAAATGCTGCTTTTTACTGTTGTGGTTCCTCTTAAAAACCAAACTGTTAGTAGATTGGAGGTTGTCCTTAAGAGAGGACTCGAAACATCCTTGTCTTGCTCAAGCTGATTAGATTTGTATGTCTTGCATGAATTTGACTGTTGGTTTTTTAATAATAGTTTTTGTGATCCATTAGGCTCCCACGGGACATGTATTTGCTAAGAATATAGATAGAAATATCAAGCAAAAGTATATGCTGATTTTGTTCATAAGGCAGGAGGAAATCCAACAGGTTCTGATAGATTCTGGAGAACCGGTAGCAGAAATTTTGAGAACCGGGAAATACCACCTTTGGCTGGCCCCAGAGTGGGGTGGGAATGGAGATTTTGCAATATCCTTCCCCTGCCATGCCCACCAATCCTCACCACGCCCACCAAGCGCCATCACAGAACCGGTAGTAAAAAAAAAATGGATTTCACCACTGACTTTAAGGCATTTAATTTATTATGTGTATCAGTTGCTGAGTATATTGTGCCATTTCTTTGGTTTCTAAGGATGGTGATAGTATCTGAAAAACAAGCAGGTTCATAAACATAGATTGTAATCGTTTGTGACTTTGCTTCATAAAATAAAATTCAATAGCAAAACCAAGGAAAACCTTTCAAAAAATAAATGACAAATGTGAGTTTTGGAAAAAATACCGGTAAATACTTTCTAAACTAAAAGGCTGTCATTCATTGGTTAGTGTATACTGCTCACAAAAATAAAGGGAACACTCAAATAACACATCCTAGATCTGGATGAATGAAATATTATCATTGAATGCTTTGTTCTGTACAAAGTTGAATGTGCACAACAGCATGTGAAATTGATTGTCAATCAGTGTTGCTTCCTAGGTGGACAGTTTGATTTTACAGAAGTTTGATTTATTTGGAGTTATATTGTATTGTGTAAGTGTTCCCTTTATTTTTTTGAGCAGTGTATTTATAAACCATGCTTGAAAGTTTATAGCCTGTTGTATGAATCCAAACAATTGGATTTATTCATTAAATCAAGATTGAATAATCTATAGCAGGTGTCCCCAAACCTGGCAACTTTAAGACTTGTGGACTTCAACTCCCAGAGTTCTCCAGCCAGCTATGCTGGCTGGAGAATTCTGGGAGTTGAAGTCCACAAGTCTTAAAGTTGCCAAGTTTGAAGACCTCTGAACTATAGCTTAATGTGATCTGGGAATCTAATCAATATGCAATAGATTGAAAAGAAAGCAGGCAATTGGTCGCTCAGAGACCTTTTTGCTGGTGGATTAGTTGGTTTATACCTAAGTAGGTAGATAGTTCATTGTTGATGCTTTGAGATGAGGCATCAACTCGGACAGCAACAATAGCTGAAAGATGGAGGAATCTGGGAGCCACCTACAATTTCTTCTGGGAAGGTTTGTTTCTAGATCCTGAAGTTCTCTTTTCTCTGGTGGTGCAACCTCCAAAACATGTGCCCCCCACTGGCATCTCTCAAACGTCCTGATTGTCATTTTTTGGTGTTTCAGGTGAGTGGGGAGGTTGGGAGCTCTTGGATAATTAGCCAGATGCTCAAGGGCTTGGCAGGGCAACCAGAAGTGGGAAAAAGCCAGATGGTTGACTTTCCAGTCCTAACCTGCCTTTTGATGCTCAGTTGTGGCCAAGAGGTATTTGGTACCACCTGGGGCGGCCGGGAGTTGTGGTTTGAGAATATTCCATATTCCTGCTAAATTATGGAAAATGCCTGTTGCTCTTCTGTTTCTGCAGAAGGTCCCCGATGAATCCTAGCAGCTCCAGTAAAACAGTAATGGGAAGGATTTTTGGGGTCATTTACGGAAGTCAGAATAAATAGCATTGAGCTCAGGTGGATCAGGAGAGAGGCAGTGTCAGTCCAAAGCCATTGTGTGGATTCAGAGACTTTGGCCTGCCATAGTAGTTTAGCATTAGGGCCCTTGGGAGGGGTAGCGAGTGAGAGGGAAAGTTACTAGACACAACAAATTCCTTTCTTGGAGCCAAGGTCATCTTTTGTTCTGCAACAACTGAAGAAAAGAGAAAGTTGGTGTAATCCCTGCCCCGGACTGGGTCTCGTGATAGACTGGTGGGTGTGGGGGATGTAGGATGAATCTTAACCTGGGTAGGAACTGAGAAGATGTTAGTATCGGAATGAAGATGGCGTGACCAATATGAGTCTCTGTTAATAAATCAAACCTTGAGAGAATTGGACTGCAACTTGATTTATTTCTCAGATGCTATTTGGGGCACTGACAGGCAGATTCATTGAAATGAAACAATCAAGTTGACTTACTCAAAAAGGATTCCTACGATCCTTCGCTGGGATGAAATGATATGTGTAAGGAGGGAAGTCATATAGCAGTGATGGCGAACCCATGGCACGTGTTTCACAGGTGGCACATGGAGCCATATTGGAGAACATGCGAGGCGTTGCCCTATGTCAGCTTCAGCATGGTTGCGCGCGCTAGCAAGCTGATTTTCGGCCTTGGGGAAGACCGTTTTGCCCTCTGGGGGCTTTAGGGAAACTTCTCTGAAACCCTGGAGTGCAAAAAACAGCACAACAGGCAAACCGGAAGTCTGTTTTCCCGAACCTCTGGTTTGCCCGTTGGGACATTTTTTCACCGTCCCAGGCTTCAGTGAGGCCTGTGCACATGCGAGGGATGGGGGGGATTGTGCACATGTGTAGAAGCAGCGCAGGGGGTCACGCATGCATGGGGTGGAGGGAATGGGCATGTGCGCATGCGCCAGCACACATACACACACCCTTTTGGCACACAAACCAAAAAAGGTTTGCCATCACTGTCATGTAGGCTAATCCTTTGCTGTCAACGGACAACCAATAGGAAAATAGCTCTTCGTTGCTAGGTAAATTTCAAGTGTGGAGATACGGCAGCTCCGAAATGGCAGAAGAGCAGATTCTGCTTGAAATTTAGGAAAAATCTTCCTTGTAGCTTGACAAGGTGGGGAGCCTCCCTTCCCTGCATGTTGTTTGAGCAGGGGCTGGCTGACATTTTCTGAGGATGCTTTAAAATACTAAAAGGCAGCAATTTAAGAAATACTTAAAAAGGCTAACAGGAATGATATTCTAAAACCCAATTCCTCAGAGAGGGGTGGCATATACAGTAGTCCCTCGCTATACCGCGCTTCACCTACTGCGGCTTCACTTCATTGCGGGTTTTCAAGAAATATTAATGAGAAAAATCATTCGCGTATCTTCGCTGGTTCGCGGGTTTCTGAGGAAGTCGATCTGCAGATTTAAACAGCCCGCCAAACTCGATCGGCAGCTTTTTCAAAAAAAATACAGTACTGTATATCTAAAATTGTAAATACTGTATTTAAATACTGTATCTAAAATAAATACTGTGTGGGAAGGGTTTATAAACACTTAAAACAATGAAAACTTACCAAACAATTACAATATAAATACTTAAATAAGTACTATCAGTCGATAAATTCCCCATCGTGGATTTCACCTATTGCGGCCAGGTCTGGAACGTAACACCAGCGATAGGTGAGGGACTACTGTATATCCAAATCATTAATTAATTAAAAGACCAATTATCCACAATTCATATCAACATACACTCATTGATTGAAACGTAGGCCGGGGCAGGTGTTAAGAAATTCAGTTGCTTCAAGCCTGTTGGCAGACGTACGTTTTTAATGCTTTACGGAAGGTATTTTAAGGCTTTTATGGAAGGTATATTTCCCAGCCTCTTAAATCCTCTCTTTCTCTCTCTCTCTGCTTTTCCCTGTGCAGCTTCTTGGGGCTCCTGTCCTGACCATCTGGATGTTGAGTCCCATTATGGGAGAGCATCAGACCCACGTCAACAGCCTCTTCCTGAATGAGGAGACATCTAAGCCGCTTGAATCGGGGGGACGGGTGCATCGCTTCCGTCGTTCCCTGGAGAAGCGGGTATCACACGCCCGGAAGCAAATGTACAACATCACTCGAGAGAGCGTCAAGGGCTTCTTCCAGAGAAATGCTTTTGTGCTGCTCACCATCTTGGCCGTCCTGCTGGGTATGGAGAGAAAGGGCCTTTAAGAGATCAAGGCGTGGGGAGGCCAGGGTGGGCAGGAAGGGTGTGAGAAGATGAGGAGTAAACTGTAGTACCCCTGCGCAACGGAAAATGTGGAACTAATATTCCAGAGATGTGAGCAGTACTCCAAATAACCAGACCACATACATTAAATGCATAAATAATATTTACATTAGACAAATATCATAGTCAGCAACAGTCCTATTCATTCACAAATACAGCAATTTATATTTTCAATACAGATACAATTCAAGCCTCAATCAATACATATACAGTGGTGCCTCTACTTACAAACTTAATTTGTTCCTTGACCAAGTTCTTAAGTAGAAATGTTTGTAAGAAGAAGCAATTTCCCCCCTAGGAATCAATGTAAAAGCAAATAATGCGTGTGATTGAGGAAACCACAGGAAGGGGGGAGGCCTTGTTCCCTCCCTGGAGATTCCTAGAGAGGCCCCACGGAGGCTTCTCCCCATCTTTTCCGGGCCTGTTTCCTCCCAGAAGATTCCTAGAGAGGTCCCATGGAGGCTTTTCCCTGCCTTTTCCGGTTACAGTTTCAGAGGCTCGGGTTTGTAAGTGGAAAATGGTTCATGAGAAGAGGCAAAAAAAGTTCATAAGTAGAGGTGTTCTTAGGTAGAGATACCACTGCACAGACTAACATTAGAACACATATAGTAGTCCTTACAATAGAATAGTCATATAGACAAACCAGCAAACAATCAGAGAGATATCAGGTAAAGTCTCAAAACTGGATTACAAGAAAGAAAGAAATTGCTGACTCCCTCTTATAGCTAACTGCAACACTAGCTCTTAAAGCAATAGTGTGCCAATTCATTGATTGGCATTTGCTATCTTAGGTTATATATTGTAAAACCCAACTAGTTATACACACAGTACTAAGAAAGGGATCTTGAGCCATTGAACTGTGCACCTCTTGGGTCTATGCAGAGGTCCAGGTGAAATTGTATCTTACCCCACCTTTAAGTGAGAAATATCAACGTCCTGCTTTCAGTATTTCCATGAATTCTTTTTTAATTTGAATGATGTTTTAGAAAAATCAGTTAAAAAAATTGTACGGTAGATGCATTTTTTTTGAAGTGGTGCATGGAATTGAATAGTAACTACTTAAAAGAGATGGTTTTTGTATCGGTTAGGAACAGAAAGGGTTTGTTTGAAAATTGCCAGCTGGATCCTCTCCTGTGAGAGGCTTTTTTTCCACCCGATGTTTTTTTTTTTTTCTCCCTCTCAGTTTTGCTTTCACAAGGTCCCTTTTATCTACTCAATCTAATTTAGCGTTTCCCGACTTTAGTGTGACTTTAAGCTGCGTGGATTTCATCTCCCAGAATTCTTCAGCCAGCATGCTGGGTGGCTGAGAAATTCTGGCAGTCGAAGTCCACAGAATTTAAAGTTGCCAAGATTGAGAAGACCGGATCAAATTATTTTTCTGATACATGCAAAAATATTTTTTAGGTAAATTGGAAGGCGTTTGTCCCTCACTGGAAAACCCTTTGTCATATCTTCTGTGCTGAATTGTTGCCATTCTTTGCTGGTCTGAGAACTGAAATTAAAATATTTATTTACTTATTTATTATTTATTAATTAGACTTCTATGCCACCCTTCTCATATTCAGGGCGGCTCACAACAAGAGAAATACAAAACATCCAGAAATCTAAATCTAAAAAAAATTCCTAAAACCCCAATTTCTTAAAACCAGTCACTCACGTTCACCCAATTATACATATAAATTTGTTCATCAGCCAGGGGTCGATGTAAAACTTAATGGCCCCAGGCCTGTCGGCAGAGATGGGTCTTCAAACCCTTGAAAAAGACGGGGAGGATGGGGGCAGTATGAATCTCTGAAGGAGTTGATTCCAGAGCCGGGGCCACCACAGAGAAGACTCTTCCCCTAGGCCCTGCCAGGCGACATTGTCTAGCTGACGGGACCTGGAGAAGGCCAACTCTGTGGGACCTGACTGGCCACTGCGATAGATGAGGCAACTCTACCAATTCTTGCTCTTGAAAAGCAAGGTTAATGAACGTTTGTTCAAAAATAATCTCTTTTCTGGAGGTGTTTCCACTGTTTTCATAACCCCTGGTCCCTGCCTTTGCTGGGTTGGCATCTTTGCTAGGTTGGCATTTCACCAGCTTTACATGAGTGATTGTCTCCTGTAATTGGGATGTTAATGAGAATTCGTTAAAAGGGTAAGCACTTCATGAGAGTTGTTGTCACTCTTTTCATAACAGCTAGAGAGATCCTTCCCTTGTGGACTTGGTGATTGGCTGGGCTGGCATCTGACAGTTTAGATAAGCGATTATCTCCTAAAACAGGATCTGGCTCCAGGATTTGTCCTAGTTTGCTTTTGTTTCCAACTTGTATTGAGTTGTAGCCAGTTGTATTACAGCTGAGGAAGTAGGAGCAGCAAAACTGGGAATTAGCCCTTAGGCTGCCCAACTTACTAACACAATCCTGTGGAGGTTTGGAAGTTGATTAACAGCGCACACAGTTGGGGGAAAGCCATCTGTTTTTCGAAAAAAACATAAGAAAGAGCCCCAAGAGATTAAGTAAATTAAATACTTACCAGTCAGTTCAGTCTGAGGTGGATGGAATGTTGTTTGAAACCAGGCCAACAATTCTGTGCTTTCAGATTTCTAAATTAAAAGGAAAAAAAAGAAAGAAAAGCTCTTAAAAGTAAAAGCAGCTGGAAGTGATCAAATTAAACCTTCCTTCCTTCCTTCCTTCCTTCCTTCCTTCCTTCCTTCCTTCCCCTATCCTTCCTTCCTTTCCTTTCCTTCCTTCCTTCATTTTCTTTTTTTCCTCATGGGATATAAAGTGTTACAATTTGCTTATTAGTCTTTCTTCAATGTTATTAAATGCTGTGCATTGTACACAGCAGTGTTGTAGACAAAGAGGATGTGGAACTAATTGAAATAGTGAAGAATGGACAAGAATTTAGTTCAGGAATCCTAAATCTCATGCATTCCAGATATGCTGGGAATGTGCAGCTCCATTTTAATTGGAAGTGAGAGTTATTTCCCCAAAGAGGGGAGGGCAACCCAGTTTACAGACATGTTTTGGATTGCTTACAGACATGATTACGGGAATCGCGACCTGGGTCATATATTAATGTAGTCTGTTTGGCTTGTGCAGTAAACCGTGCAAATCCAACCACTCTGATTTATCTGGCATCCGTGGTTAAACAAGTCCCTGAGTTCAGGGCCATGCTATGCATGCTGCTTTTTAAAATGCTTTTATATAAAGATAGGGGGAGGGGGGAAACTTGGAATTTTCATAGAAACATAGAAGATTGACGGCAGAAAAAGACCTCATGGTCCATCTAGTCTGCCCTTATATTATTTCCTGTATTTTATCTTAGAATGGTTATTTTATTTATTTATTTATTTATTATTTAGATTTGTATGCCGCCCCTCTCCGAAGACTCGGTTATATGTTTATCCAAAGCATGTTTAAATTCAGTTACTGTGGATTTACCAACCTTGTCTGCTGGAAGTTTGTTCCAAGCATCTACTACTCTTTCAGTAAAATAATATTTTCTCACGTTGCTTCTGATCTTTCCCCCAACTAACTTCAGATTGTGACCCCTTGTTCTTGTGTTCACTTTACTATTAAAAACACTTCCCTCCTGAACTTTATTTAACCCTTTAACATATTTAAATGTTTCGATCATGTCCCCCCTTTCCCTCTGTCCTCCAGACTATACAGATTCAGTTCATGAAGTCTTTCCTGATAAGTTTTATGCTTAAGAACTTCCAACATTTTTGTAGTCCGTCTTTGGACCCGTTCAATTTTATCAATGCACAGAAACAAAATCTTGCTGGGACATGCGTGCGCGCACGCCAGAGATCTGAAGCTGCGCATGTAGCTCTAGTTTTACTACCGTTGTAGTGTCTTCATCCGTAGCGGTAGGAACCCCCTACTGGGATGTCCATAAAAGAACTCAAAATAAGACTGAGTAATATTTGATATTTGTTGAGGCCAATTCCTACAACCAAAAGTGACAAACAGGGAAATATCCATTTTCAGTTCCTGGAATTGAAGAGGAACTCTTCCTCAATTCAGTTGAGGAATCATCCTCAACAAATATCAAATATTACTCAGCCTTATTTTATTTATTTATTTATTTATCTACCTATCTATCTATCTATCTATCTATCTATCTATCTATCTATCTATCTATCTATCTATCTATCTATCTATCCCCCATTAGTTGGGGGAAAGATCAAAAGCAATATGAGAAAATATTATTTTACTGAAAGAGTAGTAGATCCTTGGAACAAACTTCCAGCAGATGTGGTAGATAAATCCACAGTAACTGAATTTAAACATGCCTGGGATAAACATATATCCATCCTAAGATAAAATACAGAAAATAGTATAAGGGCAGACTAGATGGACCATGAGGTCTTTTTCTGCCGTCAGACTTCTATGTTTCTATCTATCTATCTATCTATCTATCTATCTATCTATCTATCTATCTATCTATCTATCTATCTATTATTTGGATTTGTATGCCGCCCCTCTCCGAGGACTCGGGGGGGGTCACAGCAGAGAAAACAAATCATAAATAATCCGAGCAAGTTTAAAACATTTAAGATTTAAAAGAAAACCCCATATACTAACAGACACACTCACAAGCATACCATACACAATTTAAACATGCCCAGGGGGAGATGTCTTAATTCCCCCATGCCTGACGGCAAAGGTGGTTTTTAAGGAGTTTACGGAAGGCAGGAAGAGTAGGGGCAGTTCTAATCTCCGGAGGGAGTTGGTTCCAGAGAGCCGGTGCTGCCACAGAGAAGGCTCTTCCCCTGGGGCCCGCCAACCGACACTGTTTAGTTGACGGGACCCGGAGAAGGCCCACTCTGTGGGACCTAATCGGTCGCTGGGATTCGTGCGGCAGGAGGCGGTCTCGGAGGTATTCTGGTCCGATGCCATGAAGGGCTTTAAAGGTCATAACCAACACTTTGAATTGTGACCGGAAATTGATCGGCAGCCAATGCAGACTGCGGAGTGATGGTGAAACATGGGCATACCTAGGTAAGCCCATGACTGCTCTCGCAGCTGCACTCTGCACGATCTGAAGTTTCCGAACCCTTTTCAGAGGTAGCCCCATGTAGTGAGCATTACAGTAGTCGAACCTCGAGGTGATGAGGGCATGAGTGACTGTGAGCAATGAGTCCTGGTCCAGATAGGGCCGCAACTGATGCACCAGGCGAACCTGGGCAAACGCCCCCCTCGCCACAGCTGAGAAATGGTTTTCTAATGTGAGCTGTGGATCGAGGAGGACGCCCAAGTTGCGGACCCTCTCTGAGGGGGGCAATGATTCCCCCCCCAGGGTGATGGACGGACAGATGGGATTGTCCTTGGGAGGCAAAACCCACAGCCACTCAGTCTTATCTGGGTTGAGCTTGAGTCTGTTGACACCCATCCAGGCCCCAACAGCCTCCAGGCACCGGCACATCACTTCCACCGCTTCGTTGACTGGGCATGGGGTGGAGATGTAAAGCTGGGTATCATCGGCGTATTGATGATACCTCACCCCATGTCCTTGGATGATCTCACCCAGTGGTTTCATGTAGATGTTGAATAGCAGGGGGGAGAGGACCGACCCCTGAGGCACCCCACAAGGGAGAGACCTCGGAGCCGACCTCTGACCCCCCACTAACACCGACTGCGACTGCGATTTTGAGTTCTTTCATTTACTGATGGGCAGGGGTGTGTCCCTACCGATGTGGTCAGGGTGGGTGCTCCGGTAGCAGCCCGCTGATGATGCAACTTAGGTGTGACGGCTCCAGTGCCGTCATTCCTGGTCCATGCGCGCTGCCATCTGTTTTTGGTAATTTTCAGCTTGAAATGTCCTTCTACCGATTAATGTCCGGTCACAATTCAAGGTGTTGATTATCACTTATAAAGCCCTACATAGCTTAGGGCCTGACGTTTTACGGGACCATGTCCTGCCACATACTTCCCAGAGGCCCATTAGATCACAAAGAATCGGCCTTCTCCGGGTCCCGTTGACTAAAAAATGTAGGTTGGCGAGACCGCAAGGCAGGGCCTTTTCTGTTGCCGCCCCGGCTCTATGGAACCAACTCTACCCCCACCCCCCCCGATGTTCGCACTGCTCCCACTCTACTGGCCTTTCAAAAAGCTGTTAAGATCTGACTTTGCTGATAGTCCTGTGGCCCGTAAATCTAAACATCTGACACGCCCGAATTATGCTTGACTGGTATGTATGTTGTTGGATTTAGGGATTTTTCTATGGGGTTATTTTAGTTGAGGTTTTATAATTATTGTTAATATTTGACTTCTTTTTATTATTGTACTACTGTATTGTTTTTATTGTTGTAAGCCGCACTGAGTCCTGCGGGATTTGGTGGCATAGAAGTCAAATAAATGAAATTAGATTAAATTAAATTAAATTAAATTAAATTCTGTGCATGTGTGGAAGTAGAATCAGCGCTTTTTTCCTGGTTTGGATGGCTTCTCAGCTGTGTGTTGACTTGAAATGTCCTGCGCATGATTGGAAGTAGAGTCTCAAAGTACGTGTTCAAAGTGTGATGTGCGCTGGTAGCAAAAGGTAAGTAGAACCCACCCCTGTTGATGGGGTCATAAAAAGCATGTTCTGTTGTAATCTTCATTTGGTTAATAATCACCTCGAGGCTCGACTACTGTAACGCTCTCTACATGGGGCTACCTTTGAAAAGTGTTCGGAAACTTCAGATCGTGCAGAATGCAGCTGCGAGAGCAATCATGGGCTTTCCCAAATATGCCCATGTTACACCAACACTCCACAGTCTGCTTTGGTTGCCGATCAGTTTCCGGTCACTATTCAAAGTGTTGGTTATGACCTATAAAGCCCTTCATGGCACCGGACCAGATTATCTCAGGGACCGCCTTCTGCTGCATGAATCCCAGCGACCAGTTAGGTCCCACAGAGTGGGTCTTCTCCGGGTCCCGTCAACTAAACAATGTCGTTTGGCGGGACCCAGGGAAGAGCCTTCTCTGTGGCGGCCCCGGCCCTCTGGAACCAACTCCCCCCAGAGATTAGAATTGCCCCCACCCTCCTTGCCTTTCGTAACCTACTTAAAACCCACCTCTGCCGCCAGGCATGGGGGAATTGAGATACCCTTTCCCCCTGGGCCTTTACAATTTTATACATGGTATGTCTGTATGTATGTTTGGTTTTTTATTATAATGGGTTTTAATTGTTTTTAGTATTGGATTATTGTTATACGCTGTCTTATTATTGCTGTTAGCCGCCCCGAGTCAATCAATCAATTAATAAAAATAAATAAATAAATAAATAAATTACATAAAATAAATTTTATTTATATATATATATATATATATATATATATATATATATATATATATATATTTATATATATTTGTTTTCGTAATATATATATATATATACACCGTATATACTCGAGTATAAGCCGAGGCAATTTTTGCCACAAAAACTGGGAAAACGTATTGACCCGAGTATAAGCCGAGGTTAGAAAATGCAGTGGCTACTGGTAACTTATAAAAATGGAAAACAATAAAATTACATTAATTGAGACATGTTTTAGAATATTTATTTTAAAGAAAACCAGTAAACTAGCTCTGTAAATTTAAAAGAGGATAAACAAATTAACAATATTAACAATAAATTAAAAAGTAAAAAAAGTAGCTCGATCAGGAACAAAGCTAAAACCTAAGAGTTAAAATCCTTCAAAACTGGATTCCTTCTCATCATTAATTGGATTTACATTATTGTTCTGTTTTTATATATGCTGTGAGCCACCCTGAGTCCTTGGAGAGGGATTGCATACAAATCCAATTAAATAAATAAACAAACAAACAAACAAACAAAAAGAAAAATAGATAGATAGAAATAGATACAGATAGATAGATAGATGATAGATAGATAGATAGATAGATACAGATAGATATAGATAGAAAGATAGATAGACAGACAGACAGATAGAAAAATAGATAGATAGATAGATAGAAATAGATACAGATAGATAGATAGATAGATAGATAGATAGATAGATAGAAAAATAGTTAGATAGAAAAATAGATAGATAGAAAGATAGACAGATAGAAAAAGAATTCCTGTCTAGCTCTGCCTCATAACACATTATTAGATCCTATCCAAGCAAGGACAGCAACTACCACAAAATACCAATGCAGAGAGAGCAAGGAATAGTTACTCACCATTGCTTTTTTCCCCTCTCGGTTGGAGCAAATGGCTGCCTCTGCTTGAGCTAGGGAGAGGAACTACGGCGTGCGAGAGGGGACAAAAGCTGGTGCCTCCTCGCTCTGGCTCAAGCAATGGCGCCCTCATGTGGTGACTTTGTCAATGACCCGAGTATAAGCCGAGGCTGTGTTTTTCAGCCCATTTTTTGGGCTGAAAAACTCGGCTTATACTCGAGTATATACGGTATATATATTTGTTTTCGTAAATTTTCACGGGTATATGTATGTAGATTGTTCTGAGTTCGGGTTTTGCCCTGTGTAATATTTTGCATGTCTATGCGACGTTTCGGTGAAATCACATTCACCATCATCAGACTGAAGTTCCAAGCTTCGTGCTGTTGTAAAATGGCAAAAATTACAAATGGCAAAAATGTTTTGCCTCTAGGTCCAACCCAGGACCATTTCAAGGGAGTTAATTTATTTATAGCCGACAACTATATTCTGTATGTGTCAAATGTTTTTTTTAGATGGAATTTTAAAATTAAGGGAGACTAGGATGGTCCCAAGGGTGTGGCTAGCTGATGAGGCCAGAACAAGGCCGAAATGGGACCATCCTAGTCTCCCTTAATTTATATATATTAGACTGGTTGGGGGAATTCTGGGAGTTGGACAACTTCAAGTTGCCAAGACCGAGAAACTGATCTACAATGTCAGTAAATACAAATCAAGGCAATTGCAGTGGGAATACAACCTTGCTTTGGGAAGGCATCCTACACATGTTGGGTCTATAGGTCTGGTGGTCCAGATAGAGTCCCCAGACTTGAACACCTGAAGAAAAGATGGGATATCAAGTGCAGGTAAACAAGCTGAAAACACCTGAACAAAAGCCCAAAGCCCTGTTTTGTTTTGCTTTTTTATCAGGAGTGGAATTGTAACATTTTTCCTTCTTGGCCTCGTGTCTCACAGGGATTTCTCTGGCCATCGCCCTGCGGCCCTATCGGATGACCTATCGCCAGATCAAATACTTCTCCTTTCCTGGAGAGCTGCTGATGCGAATGCTGCAGATGTTGGTTCTTCCACTCATCGTCTCTAGCCTTATCACAGGTGAATGAGCAGGTTAACTGAGAATCACTGTCTTAAGTCAGATCAGATCATTAAAGTGCTCTCCAGCTTCTGGCAATCAGGAGCTACAGCAGGGGGAGGAACCTCCCTTTTCAGAGGCTCACTATTTCAATAGTGCACTCTACATGGGGCTACCCTTGAAGAGTGTTCGGAAACTGCAGGTAATCCAGAATGCAGCTGCGCGATCTGTCACTGGCTACGGATCATTGTGCTGATGCTCTGCGAACTGCACTAGCTACCAATTAGTCTCTGGTCACAATTTAAGGTGTTGGTTATGACCTATAAAGCCCTACATGGCTTAGAACCCGACTATCTATGAGACTCTCCTGCCACATACTTCCCATAGGCCAATAAGATGACACAGGGTGGGACTTCTCCAGGTCCCATCAACTAAGCAATGAAGATTGGCAGGACCGCTGGGAAGGGCCTTCTCTGTGGCTGCCCCTGCTCTATGGAACCAACTCCCCCCCGATGTCCGTACTGCTCCCACCCTGCTGGTCTTCCAAAAGGTTGCAAAGACCTGGCTTTTCCGACAGGCCTGGGAGCTATGAACGCTAGCATCTTGTCACACCCGTATTGTGAGTGTTTGTCATGGATGTTTGTGTTATTGGATTTTACAGGGTTTTATAATGGGTTTTTTTTAGCATTTAATATTTGACTTTTATTGTTGTACTGTATTTTACATTGTTGTAAGCTTCCCTGAGTCCCATTGGGATTGGGCGGCATAGAAGTCAATTAGATTAAATTAAATGAATCGTGCAGAATGCAGCTGCGAGAGCAATCATGGGCTTCCCTAGGTATGCCCATGTTACACCAACACTCCGCAGTCTGCATTGGTTGCCGATCAGTTTCCGGTCACAATTCAAAGTGTTGGTTATGACCTATAAAGCCCTTCATGGCATCGGACCAGAATCTGCGAGTCTGCGGAGAGGGGCGGCATACAAATCTAAATAAACATAAACATACCTCCGGAACCGCCTTCTGCCGCACGAATCCCAGCAACCAGTTAGGTCCCACAGAGTTGGCCTTCTCCGGGTCCCGTCGACTAAACAATGTCGTCTGGCAGGACCCAGGGGAAGAGCCTTCTCTGTGGCGGCCCCGACCCTCTGGAACCAGCTCCCCCCAGAGATTAGGATTGCTCCCACCCTCCTTGCCTTTTGTAAACTTCTTAAAACCCACCTCTGCCGTCAGGCATGGGGGAACTGAGACATCTCTCCCTGGCCTATATAATTTATGCATGGTATATTTGTGTATATGTCTGTTTTTTAAATAAGGGGTTTTTAGAGACTTTTTAATATTAGATTTGTGATATATTGTTCATATTATTGTTGTGAGCCGCCCTGAGTCTGCGGAGAGGGGCAGCATACAAATCTAATTAATAATAATAATAATAATAATAATAATAATAATAAAAATAAATTAAGTTAAATTAAATTAAATACAGTTGCTTAATTTTGGGAGAAGCCACAGGGATGAATGGTTCCCAGAGCACCTAGAAGAGCTGGATTCATTAACTGTTGAACTTACTGTTCTGATCCACCTCTTTCAAGGAGAATTAGATAAACCTTCTCTTTTCTGGTTGGTATCTTATCTTTTTGCGCAGAGAGAAACCAGATGCTGGTAAGATGTGCGACTAGCAGCCCGTCCCCCTCCCCATCCCCTACCACATCTGCCACCCCCCAACCCTGTGGGTCACTGATAAGGGCCCACAGGGTTGGCCTTCTCTGGGTCCTGTTGGTCAGACAGTGTCGGCTGGCGGGGCTGCAGGGGAGGGCCTTCTCTGTGGCGGCTCCAGCTCTCTGGATCCAGCTGCCCCCTGAGGTCTGTGTTGCCCCCACCTTATTGTCCTTCTGGAAGGCCTTGAAGGCCTGGGGCCATGGATAAATTGATACTATCTTGATCCGGCCACTTGGGATATGAATGATTTTTAATGGGTTGTAGATTATTTATACTGTTTTTAAGCACTTGAGGGTGGAAACTAAACAAGGAGAGAAGTAACTTAGAACTAAGGAGAAATTTCCTGACAGTTGAAACAATTAACCAGTTGAACAGTTTGCCTCCAGAAGTTGTGGATGCTCCAATGCTGGAAGGTTTTAAGCAGATGTTGGATGACCATCTGTCTGAAGTAATGTAGGGCCCTTGGACTAGAAGACCTCCAACTCTGTTGTTGTTGTTGTTATTATTATTATTATTATTATTTTTATTTGCTGTACACCACCCAAAGTCCGGAAGGAGTTGGGCAGCCTATAAGTATAATTACCTATAAAGCCCTTCATGGCACCGGACCAGGGTATCTATGAGACCGCCTTCTGCCGCATGAATCCCAGCGACTGGTTAGGTCCCACAGAGTGGGCCTTCTCCGGGTCCCGTCAACAAAACAATGTCGTTTGGCGCAGCCCAGGGGAAAAGCCTTATCTGTGGCGGCCCCGTCCCTCTGGAACCAACTCCCCCCGGAGATTAGAATTGCCCCCACCCTCCTTGCCTTTCGTAAGCTCCTTAAAACCTATGGGGGAACTGAGATATTCTTTCACCCTAGGCCTTTACAATTTATGCATGTTATGTTTGTTTGTAGGGATGTTTGGTTTTACAATAAGGGTTTTTAGTTGTTTTAGTATTGGATTTATATGATGTTTTTTATTACTGTTGTTAGCCGCCCTGAGTCTACGGAGAGGGGCGGCATACAAATCCAATAAATAAATAAATGAATGAATGAATGACAGACAGACAGACAGACAGACAGACAGACAGACAGACAGACAGACAGACAGACAGACAGACAAATTGTACCAGGACATCGTAACCAGTGTCTGGAAGCATCTCTGCTTCTCTTTCTCGGCTGGTCTTTGCAGGGAAAGTCCTTGCAATGTAAAGAAAAACTTCTCGCGAGTGGGAGAAGTTGTTAATTGCTCACACTGGTGAGAAGGGGTGGGTTTTTTTAACATTTCAAGGAGTTTCCCTGCAAAGACCGGCAGAGAAAGAGAAGAGACAAACTGCCAGACTCTAGTAAGATGTTTGGGCACAATTTGGGGGGTGGCAGATGGGGCAGGGAAAGGGAAGAGGCCGGGCTGCTAGACCCGCATCTTACCAGCATCGAAAGGCGGTGAAGACCTGGCTTTGCTGGCAGGACTGGGGGCCGTGAGTGTTAACACCTAGTCACCGCCAAACTATGATTTGCTCGGTGTGTATGATTGTATAGTTTAGCTAGGGGGTTTTATCATTTAGTTTAATGGGTGTTTATTGTTTTTACTATTTACTATTTGACTTTTATTGTAATGTTGTATTATTTTATTGCTCTAAACCACCCCGAGTCCCATGGGATTGGGCATCATATAAGTCAAATAAATTAAATTAAAATAAATTAAATTAAAAAGATAAAATAACTACCAAAAAGAGAAGGGGCAGGGAATGCATGTATATAGTTGGGGAAGGGGGGTTATTTTTGTGGGAGGGAAGCTTATCTCAACGCATGCCCTGAAAAGCTCTGTTGGGCTTAATATCAGGACATGCATTATTTTTAGGGAAACATGGTAGATGTAAAGGGGAAAATGGATATATACCAATACGGAAATGTTGCAAAGAGGAAACTGATATAAAATGGAAAAAAAACTATTTAATAAAAATCATTTTTAAAAAAACAAACCCCCTCTCCTGTGGTCTTCCGTTGCTGAATCATGACGCCCTTTCCTCCCTTCTCAGGCATGGCCTCCTTGGACAGCAGTGCCTCTGGCAAGATGGGAGTGCGTGCCGTCATTTACTACATGATGACCACCATCATCGCCGTCATCACTGGAATCTGTATGGTCCTCATCATCCATCCAGGAAAAGGGAGCAAGAAAGGCCTCCAAGGGGAGGGCAAGGTTGAGCAGGTCCATGCAACGGATGCTTTCATGGACCTCATCCGGTGAGCAACTTTAAGCCAGTGCAGAATCTTCCCAGGTTGGGCTGGTTGTGGAGCGTATAAAATGGTTGGAAGCTGTTAACGTTGCAGTGGGATGGGAGTGGCGAGGTGACCCTGGAAATAATTTTCTAGCACTTCCTCAGTTAATGTTCTCCACCAGGAAGTGAGCGATGCTTTCTTTTGCTAGATTTGTCCAACTAAACCGGTGGTTCCCAACCTTTTTTTGGCCAGGCCCCACCCAAGCGTCTCTAAAATCCTGAAGCCCTCCCCAACTGGTGACATAGAATTCTCCTTATTCAGAAAGTGAACCTTCACGCGGAGGAAGCCTAAAAGGCCATTAACTTGATTTAAACAAGGTTCCAATTGCCCCCATTAAAAATCAAATTGCCCCCCTGTGGGAACCTCTGAATTAAACTCTGTGGTCCCTGCTAGTGAAATTCCTAACTCAGTCAGGAGAGTTTCTATTCAGAGCAGTTGCCAGCGCCCCCGTTGCATTCCCGGTGACCGGCATGGGTGCGCAGGCATCCGGCATGTACGCACATACTGGTGTGAGATTCGGCCTCTGCACATGCGCAGGGAGTGAAATCTCACAAGGATACTCGTGCATAAGAGATGTCACCGATTTTCAGTGATTTCTTTGCTTCCGTGCATGCGCGGAAGCAAAAAAAAAATGCAAAAATCAGCGGAACCCCTCATGCGCGTGTGTCCTTGCACAAGATTTCGCTTCCTGCTCAAGCGCAGAAGCCGAATCTCACGCGGGCATGTATGCATTGCGGACGCGGAGATGTGTGCACATCTCCATTTTTCCTGTCGGGACAGCGTACTGGACCGTCCATGCTTCAGCTCAATGCTGGTTCAGAGGTCTTTGTATGGTGATTAGCCACAACTCAACGTCTTAAAATCTTAAAATTGCATTGGCAGTTCTGTGTTAGCAAAAACTTCAGAAGAGAAGGATTTAGGGGTAGTGATTTCTGACAATCTCAAAATGGGTGAACAGTGCAGTCAGGCAGTAGGGAAAGCAAGTAGAATGCTTGACTGCACAGCTAGAGGTATAACATGCAGGAAGAGGGAGATTGTGATCCCGCTATATAGAGTTCTGGTGAGATCACATTTGGAATACTGTGTTCAGTTCTGGAGACCTCACCTACAAAAAGATATTGACAAAATTGAATGGGTCCAAAGACAGGCTACAAGAATGGTGGAAGGTCTTAAGCATAAAACGTATCAGGAAAGACTTCATGAACTCAATCTGTATAGTCTGGAGGACAGAAGGAAAAGGGGGGACATGATCAAAACATTTAAATATGTTAAAGGGTTAAATAAGGTCCAGGAGGGAAGTGTTTTTAATAGGAAAGTGAACACAAGAACAAGAGGACACAATCTGAAGTTAATTGGGGGAAAGATCAAAAGCAACATGAGAAAATATTATTTTAGTGAAAGAGTAGTAGATCCTTGGAACAAACTTCCAGCAGACGTGGTTGGTAAATTCACAGTAACTGAATTTAAACATGCCTGGGATAAACATATATCCATCCTAAGATAAAATACAGGAAATAGTATAAGGGCAGACTAGATGGACCATGAGGTCTTTTTCTGCTGTCAGTCTTCTATGTTTCTATGTTTCTAAAATTGATGCTGCGGAGAGGGGCGGCATACAAATCCAATAGATAGATAGATAGATAGATAGATAGATAGATAGATAGATAGATAGATAGATAGATAGATAGATAGATAGATAGATAGATAGATAGATGATATAATAATAATAATAATAATAATAATAATAATAATAATAATAATAATAATAATAATAATTGATATCCTTGTCTTTTTGTCTCTTGTAGGAACATGTTTCCACCCAATCTTATAGAAGCCTGCTTTAGACAGGTAAGAAGAGTTGGACGATCCTAACTGGGAGCTTGCTTATTGTGACCAACTCAGAGTAGCCTTCAACTTTTGTAACTGAAATCAAACACTGCAACAATATTAATAATCAACAGTTCAGCATATGACCGAAACTGTCTTTCCGTATATAAAGAGTGTACACTACATCTCCCAGGTAAGTTAGCCAATGGGGAAATAGTGTCTCAAGGATTCCCCATTCATTTCGGATGATTTGCTGACTGACCTGTGCGCCACGCGAGACCTTTCTCCCCTGCAGAGTTTGTGAGAGTTGCTCATTTGGATGTGTGTGTCTCTCATAAGAGCCCCAGCTGATCCTTCCTTCTGCTTCCCTTCCAGTATAAGACTCAATACAGTGTCCGGGTTATCAACAGAACGGTTGTCAGCAACACTTCTCCTGCGGCCATGTTGCCACAGCAGCCCAATCGGGATACCAACAGCAGCGGTTTCAACTACAGTGCCACCATGGGCAGTTTGCCTCTCCTGCCACTTGAGAATGCTTTGGGAGTCTGGAATAATGTCACTAAAGCTCTAGGGAGCTTCCCGGAAGTGCTGAACTTTGAGGAGGTCATCCCCGGCCCGGGTTTTGTCAACGGGGTGAACGCCCTTGGCCTCGTTGTCTTCTCCATCTGCTTCGGCCTGGTGATTGGCAACATGAAGCAAAAGGGACACCCCCTGCGGGAATTTTTTGACTGCCTCAATGAAGCCATCTTGCGGATGGTGGCAGTCATCATATGGTGAGGAGAGGGTCCCTCCTAGGCCCAGCGGGGGGTGGGTGGGGTCAGGCTATGCAAACCTTTGAAAAGCAGGCTTACTCTGTGCTAACGTGGTTAAATGTAGGCCAGGATGAGGTCAGACTAGGGTCAGAAGACTTCCCAGGTATTCTATACTTACAGTGATGGGCTCCTAGAGGTACGGTCCGGTAGAAAATTTTTGATTCCCCCCCCCCCCTTTTTTCCCCTTCTGGATTCTGGGTATGTTTTTCCTATCGCAGTAAATGAGGTTGAATGTGTATAATTTTAGAAGAGCTGTGCATATGTGTGTGTGTACATACACATACAGTTTATATAGTAGATAATGTATATTTTTGTGTGCCTGTGTGTAATATGTATGTACGCATATGGCATATATACATAGAATTAAATAGTATATTTTGGATGTTCAGCAATAGGAAGTAGATAGGGAAATTGTATCTCTTTGAGGCGAGGAAAGGCCAGGCACCCTAACCCAAACCCTTGACGTGAGTGATGTCAAGTTGGCCACCTTTAAGCGAGTCGCATGACCTTTAAGCCATTCCCGGTCATATGATCATCAAGCCACTCTCACCTGGTCACATAGCCAGTAAGCCATACCCACAAATTAAGCCACGCCCAGTGGTAGTAAAACATTTTGCAGCCCATCACTGTATAGGCAATATACAGGCAGTCCTCGATTTACAACCAAAAATTACGTCGTTAAATGAGGCATTTATTAAGTGGGCTTTGCCCCATTTTGTGACCTTTTTTGCCACGGTTGTTAGGCAAATCATCGCAAGTCTTAATAGTTAGTAACCCCGTTGTTAAGTGGATCTGGTTTCCCCATTGACTCTGCTTGTCAGACGGTCACAAGAGGCCAATTCACGTGCCATGGCAAGGTCACAAATACGAGTCCGTTGCCAAGCGTCTGGATTTTGATCACGTGACCGTGGCATGGTTGCAACGGTCGTAACTCAAAAACGTTGCTAAGTCACTTTTTCCAGGAGCGTAACTTTGGTCACTATAAACGGTTGTAAATCAAGGACCGACTGTACTTACTGCAGTTTTAACCCTGCCACTGAGGAGAGTTCTCTAGGGCCCAGTGTTTCCCAACCTTGGCAACTTGAAGATATCTGGACTTCAACTCCCAGAATTCCCCAGCCAGCGAATGCTGGCTGGGGAATTCTGGGAGTTGAAGTCCAAATATGTTCAAGTTGCCAAGGTTGGGAAACACTGCTCTAGGCAGATTCTAAAACCGCAGAAACTTCAATTATTTATGCAGGAGGTGTCTTTCTGAGATTAGCCACCGGTAAATAAAGTGTAGAAGGGAGGCTTTTGTAGAATAGAGTTTGCTGGAGGGACAAATCAAAGAGTTGCTGTTTTATTTATTTACTTATTTAATTCAGATTTCTATGCCAGCCTTCTCCTGGGACTCAGGGTCTCTGTTACCTTCGTGCCTTACTTAGGAGCTTCCCTTTACAGTATCAAAGGCAGTTTGAGGCCTAGGAACAATTGAATTCTTCATCGAGAATGAAGGTCAATCTTTCCTAGCCTGGTGTCTTCCAGATGTCTTGGGATTTACAACTCAGGATTTTTAGTCATTAGGCTACTTTGCTACTTTGTTTCATTTATATATACTATATATAAATATTATATATTATATATACTGCTCAAAAAAATAAAGGGAACACTCAAATAACAAACCCTAGATCTGAATCAATGAAATATTCTCATTGAATATTCTCATCTGCACAACTATTTCATTTGCACAACAACATATGAAATTGACTGTCAATCAGTATTGCTTCCTAAGTGGATGGTTTGATGTCATAGAAGTTTGATTTACTTGAACTTATATTCTGTTTTTTAAGTGTTCCCTTTATTTTTTTGAGCGGTGTATTATATATGCTGCCCATTTCGCTGTTGAAGCAACTCTGGATGCCTTGAAAAAGGATTAAAAAAATATGAAAATTAAAATTAATGCGGATTATAGAAAGAACTTAAAAGTCAATAGCAGGGGTCCTCAAACTTGGCAACTTTAAGACTTGTGGACTTCAACTTGCAGAATTCTTCAGCCAGCTATGCTATGCTATACTATGCTGGCTGGAGAATTCTGGGAGTTGAAGTCCACAAGTCTTAAAGTGGCCAAGTTTGAAGATCTCTGGCCAAGGGAATGGGTAGCCCTGGGATGGGATCTCTCTACCTCATATCTTAGTTGACCAAGCCTTGTTGGAATTGTAGAATCAATACATCTGAAGGGCATCAGACTGGGAAACCTGGGTGATAATGACTAATCTGTTTTTTTAAAAGTATGTTAATTACTGTAAATTTATCTGTTTTAGCAGAATTGCTTGATGACCAGTAAGGTTGCTTGACCACTTTGGAATTCAGCAAATCTGAAACTTTTTAAACTTATTTTGCTTTCAGTGTTTAAATTGCCTTAACTAAAATGCGTATTTGCTGATCACCCAGGTGACTCCAATTGGTTCTGACTGGCAGCAGACCTAAGAAGCTTGATTTAGATTTGTCCGGAAAGAAAATTTTAAAAGAATCCGGTTGCCTTTTGGAAAAACTGCTTTGGGGATAACTTTGAGATCCTTCAGCACGAAAAAAACCCTAGTAAATTGTCAACTCATCTTTCCTGAAAAACACAAAGCATTGTCTGTTTTCCATGTCGGCTCAGAGCTGAGTTTAGGAATTGAGCACTGTTCTGACATGTTTTGTAACAGGTACGCCCCAATTGGGATCCTCTTTCTGATCGCTGGTAAGATCTTGGAGATGGAGGATATGGCAGTGATGGGAGGCCAATTAGGCCTGTACACCCTTACAGTTATTGTGGGGCTCCTGATCCACGGCCTCTGCGTCCTTCCGCTCATCTACTTCATTGTCACACGTAAAAACCCCTGGACCTTCATGGCTGGCCTCCTACAAGCCCTCGTTACGGCCTTTGGGACATCTTCCAGGTGATGGTTTCTCCAGGGGTGGGTTCCTCTTGCCTTTTTCTACTGGTGCACATCATGTTTCGTATGTTTCGCGCTTGATACACTCTCATGTGCATCTGTCCTTTAGTGCGATATTACTTCCGTGCATGCTCAGAGGGACGATTTTACACCCGCGCATGCCCAGAGAGCCAAAAGAAATGCTGAAAATTACCAAAAAAAAAAGATGGCCTGGCAAGGACAGTTCTAGGCTGCATTAACAGAAGGATAGAATCAAGATCACGTGAAGGGTTGATACCATTTTATAAGGCCTTGGTAAGGCCCCACTTGGAATACTGCATTCAGTTTCGGTCGCCACAATGCAAAAAGGATGTTGAGACTCTAGAAAGAGTGCAGAGAAGAGCGACAAAGATGATTAGGGGACTGGAGGCTAAAACATATGAAGGACAGTTGCAGGAATTGGGTATGTCTAGTTTAATGAAAAGACCGGGGGAGACATGATAGCAGTGTTCCCATATCTCAGAGATTGCCACAAAGAAGAGGGAGTCACCCTGTTCTCCAAAGCATCTGAGGGTAGAACAAGAAGCAATGGGTGGAAACTAAACAAGGAGAAAAGTAACTTAGAACTAAGGAGAAATTTCCTGACAGTCATAACAATTAATCAGTGGAACAGCTTGCCTCCAGAAGTTGTGAATGCTCCAACATTGGAAGTATTTAAGCAGATGTTGGATAACCAACTGTAGTAGTGTAGGATTTTCTGCCTAAGCAGGGGGTTGGACTAGAAGACCTCCAAGGTCCCTTCCAACTCTGTTATTATTATTATTAAGACAGCACTGGAGCTGTTGTGCCAAAAGTACGTCATCTGTGGGCCACCACCACACCAGTAAGAATTCACCTCTGGGTCTTTCACAAAGGAATGGGACAGGCAGGCAAGCCATCCAGAGACTCTGTGTGTATGTGTGTGTGTGGTTTTGTGTGTGTGTGTGTGTTGTTTCCAAGCCTTTTTGGAACTCGCTGCCGGAAAATGTAGCTCCCAGCCAAACCAACGGATTGGAGATATTAAGTCACAAGCGGTGTGTGTGTGTTGTGTGTCGGATTAGTTGCCAGGCCCTTTTGTTGTTCACAGTTGGAAGAAGCAGCTCTTAACAAGATGGGGGAGAAGCGGGAGTTAAGGATATTGGCTTGGAAGTACAGTATATAGAGAAAAAAAGCTTTTCTTTCCTTTGGAAGCAACTGGTAAGCCATAATTTGTTCCAGCAAACACAATTAATTAAAGTAATTAATTGTTAATGTTGGGTTTTTTTTATCATTTGGGTTTATGTCTAAAACTTGTTGCTATTATTTCAATTTGTATGCTGCCCACTCTGAGCAATTCACAAGTAAAAACATTTTAACACCTGGAAAAAAATTGCAGCGAAAAATAAAATAATAGATTAAAAGAATGACAAAAAACAAGACATCCACATAATTCAAAGTTACTGTTGCTTTGTTAAATTGTTTTTAATTTTGTATGCTCCACAGAGTCATTTGAGAAACAGCCATATAAATGGAAATAATGAATAAATAAATATAATATTCTTGAAACTGTTTTGCAACTCTGCTCAAATTTCATCCCAGGCAAATTGCATTCCTGCTTGTACAAGAGAATATAGGGTTATGAATGAACTCGCTCTTAAAAGGCCATTCAGGTTAAGAACCTTTCTGATTTTTTCTTCCTGTTAATTTTAAAATGGCTTCTGCATCTTAAGAAGATTTTTCATTCCACTTTCTATCATTGATTAAAACAATCACACCCACAGGCACACTAGCAAAATCTGGTAATTAACATTCAGTCATAAATATGAAAAGATTAAAAATGTAGCATAAATAAAATAGCAGAACATGGCATTAAAAGTAGAGAAATAGCAAAGTTAAAATCTACCGTTCATTTGGAGGTTTACATGGTTCTGATCTGGACTCAAATGGTCAGTCTAGGACAATGTTTCTCAAAGTTGACAACTTCTATGAATCGGCAAAAAAATATACATAAGGATGTGAAACTTGCTTGCTTATCTCGTTTCCCCTTGCAGTCACTGACAGTTTTCTGAAGTTCTTCCAAGGAACTGAGTGATTGTGTAAACCATTTTAAATATCTTAAAGCTATTCTTGGAGAATAGTAGAAGAAGGTGGACTAGTCGAAGCTCAGTTTGGTTCATGCCCGTTGTACTAATGGGCTAGGAATGAATTTGAAAGCAGCATTCATAGGGATGGGCTGAAAAAAGAGGCTGCCACAACATATTTCTGCCATAGCTAGCTGCGAGTGGGGGAGGCAAGGGTTTAGGTGAACCCTTAGCTCTGATCATCGTTTGTCCTGCCCACACACCCTTGTTCTATGCCAGCGATGGCGAACCTTTTTTATGTCGGGTACTGAAAGTGCATGCATGCCCGCTATTGCGCATGCGCAAGTGCCCACACCCATAATTCAATGCCAGGGGAGGACAAACAATGGCCTCTCCTCTCGGAGGCCCTCTGGAGGCCAGAAACAATTTGTGGTGGGCCTGGTAGGCCTGTTTTTCACTTCCCCAGACTCCAGAGGCTTTTGTGGAGCCTGCGGAGGGCAAAGATGCCCTCTCCCATCCCCCTGGAGGCCCTCTGGAAGCCAAAAAGGCCCTCCCAGAGCCTCTGTGCGAGCCAAAAATCAGCTGGCGAGCATGCAAGTGCGCGCTAGAGCTAAGCTAGGGTATATCTGCTCGCGTGCTGACAGGTATGGTGCCATAGGTTTGCCATCACTGTTCTATGCTATCCATTTATAACTTAATTTCTGGCTTGTTGGCTGGCCCAGCTGCGTTCCACGCCGTGCCTCCTGTTTAGGAGCCTGTTGGAAGCTGTTTCTCTCCCAAAGGTGCACACGCGTGCAAAGTGAATACGCATGTGTGCGCGCTCAAAACCAGTGAACCCTCTGCTAGCGAAAGTGCAGCACATGTCAGGGGGTGGGGAGGCCATAAGTGAGCACCAGCTGAGAATGTTTGGTGCCATAAAAACATAGAAACATAGAAGATTGACAGCAGAAAAAGCCCTCATGGTCCATCTAGTCTGCCCTTATAATATTTTGTGCATTTTATCTTAGGGTGGATATATGTTTATCCCAGGCATGTTTAAATTCAGTTACTGTGGATTTACCAATCACGTCTGCTGGAGGTTTGTTCCAAGCATCTACTACTCTTTCAGTAAAATAATATTTTCTTACATTGCTTCTGATCTTTCCTCCCACTAACTTCAGATTGTGTCCCCTTGTTCTTGTGTTCACTTTCCTATTGAAAACACTTCCCTCCTGAACCTTATTTAACTCTTTAATATATTTAAATGTGTTTCCCTTCTACCCTCCAGACTATACAGATTGAGTCCATGAAGTCTTTCCTGATAGGTTTTCATCATCAAAAAGGCCAGATTGTGAGGGTCTTTGGTATTCTTTGAGTTTGGTGATTTTCTTGCCGACATTACATTACCAAACTAGGTAACATCATCAGTGCTAGAAGGGAGCGGAGTTTGCAAGAAAACTACCAAGCTCAGAGAGCACCAAGAGCCGCACAGTTCAATTCCGAGCGATAAATATTCTCTTGTATCAGTCCCGGTTTGCACTGATTTGAGCAGAGCCTCTCAAGGGAGGTCCCAAAAAGCAGGCAAATCTGTGTTGGAGCAGGCGTTCAGATACCAAACCCATTGGTTTTAAGCTTTGTGTTTGAATTAGGCTGAGAGGAGCCATCTTGGGTCCCTTCTGGCCTTGTCCGCAAGTTATGAGATGTTTTGCTTCCAGCTCAGCCACGCTGCCTGTCACATTCCGTTGCCTGGAAGAAAATAACAAGGTGGATAAACGAATTACCAGGTTTGTTCTGCCAGTGGGAGCAACTATCAACATGGATGGCACTGCACTTTACGAAGCTCTGGCAGCCATCTTCATCGCACAGGTCAACAACTACCAGCTTGACTTCGGTCAGATCATTACTATTAGGTGGGTACAGACACATGCAGGTGATAAACTACCTGTAGGGACTTGCCTCTCCTCTCAAGAAAGCAGGAATCTTAAAACACATCATTTCAAAAGGAGCTTTTACTGGGAGATAGTGATAGCAAGGAAAGCAAGGGGGGATCTGAAATTCCCGCTCAAAACCATTAGGTTAAAAGTTGCAGAAAGTCCAGTCTGAAAGGAAGCCGATCCATAGTTATAGGAACCTGGGGCTGAGAAAGTGATAAAAATCTGTTCTGAGCTTGTTCCCTCAGAGCTGAGACAGATCAGATGGCCCCAGGCTACTCCCTCCCCTTCCAAAGATACGTCAAACTAAAGACGAGACAGGCCCATTATGATAGAGATCTATGGGGAACCTGATACTACCTGTGCTGGTTTGCTTTATCAGGGATGCTGTGCTCCTTCGCACAGAGGTCCCCAACTTTTCCAGCTCGGTTGATGTGGTGGCGGGTGGAGGGGATGGTTTCACATGCGCAACCTAATGCGAAAATGTAACTTTGCACGCTTGCTCACCACTTGCGTGCCTGGGTCCAAAGAGACCACAACCCGGAAATTGAGGACCCTTGGTTTAGTACAGATTTGCCTTATGAGATGTTGGATATGTGGATAGTGTCCTTCTGCCTTTGTTTTACTTCCTTATGTCTATTATCTTAAAATTCAATTTTTAAACCTTGCTGCATTTTATATCAGCAGTCAAAGAACTTTTGGGTTTGTTTCCCCATCCTCTAGCTAGAGCAGCAAAGGCCAAGCTAAATAATTCTGCAGAATTATTTCTCAGCTTGCAAACTTCGGGTTTTAATGCAGGTTTTTCCAAACTGGTGCCCTCCAAACTGGTGAATGATCAATTGTGTTGTTTCATGACCTACGTGCAGTTTTTGGGGTATCTCTTCTCTCCAGGGTTGATCAAGGAGGAAGTCTGTTAATAGAAAGGTAGTATCTGTTGGAATGCCAGTAATTGTTTTTCTGGTGTTCTAGGTTATAATTTCCACAGCCCTTTGGCCTGTGAGATTCATAATCCAGGACCTCCTGCAGAACACCAATTTAGAGAAGAGGAAAAACAAAATGTGTGAGGCACAACCTTGTTAATACTCCTCTAACCCCTCTTCACCACAGCATTACTGCCACGGCAGCCAGTATCGGAGCTGCCGGCATTCCGCAAGCGGGCCTAGTGACCATGGTAATCGTGTTGACGTCTGTCGGGTTGCCAACAGAGGACATCACTTTGATTATGGCTGTGGACTGGTTCCTGTAAGTCCGTGCGAGAGAGAAATGGTTGGGGCTAAGGGTTATGCTTGTGTTTAAGTCCACTTTAAATAGATATAGCCCACAAATAGACCTATTTTCTGCCTCCCCACATCCATATTGTAATGGAGATGCCAGAATTTCTCCTGCCCAACTATTATTGAAAAGTGGAAATACCCACGTTCAGTGGTAGAATACCTGCTCTGCCTATAGAAAGAACTGTATTCAATCTCCAGCATCATTTGACTAGGCAGTTGGAGACCTGGGGATCTGCTGCCCTTTTGTATTGATGATATATTGAGTATAGGTAGTCCCTCTTTAGAAGCTGCAATTGAGACTGGTACATTAGTTGTTAAGCCAAGCAGTCACTAAGTGAAACTGCAACTCTACTTTCAGTATTACTTCTTTAGACAGTCACTGAAAGAGAACTCCCTGTAGCAATTCTGGGTGCTTGTGGTAAGAAAAATAAGATAAGATTTAAAGATGAGGATGGCTGTTAATTCAAAGGGCAATCAAGAATACAGAAAGGAAAGATGGGAGTCACAGTTCTACATTAAGCATGGTAGTTAAAAACCAGGTCTTTCGGAAACCTTAAGCAGTGTTTGAGTTGTGAAGTTGTGATACGAAATCCAGCATATCAATCTCGTTTTATGTGTATTACTGTTTTTGTGAAAATAATAATAATGATGATGATGATAATGTCTATAATTGTATCACAATGGCCAATTGTGGTACTGGTGATGTCGATGATAGTCACCTTGTTTTTGTCAACCAGCATAACGTTTTGTGTATTATACACCAGTACCATATGTGTTTGTATGTGAAAAATCCCACAAGGTGACTTATTATTATTATTATTATTATTATTATTATTATGATGATGTAATGCTACTGGATGACAATAAAAGGGGTTGCAAGGCCTTGTCCAGGACAGGATTGCCTTCCCCAGATGATGAAGCTGGCCTCTTGTCTCACTTAATGACGACAAACAGTCTCACATGGATATTGCTGGCTATTATTATTATTAGCCAGCAATATCCATGTGAGACTGTTTGTCGTCATTAAGTGAGACAGGAGGCCAGCATCACCATCTGGGGAAGGCAATCCTGTCCTGGACAAGGCCTTGCAACCCCTTTTATTGTCATCCAGTAGCATTAGTCATCAGGTTATATCTCATTGGATATTAGAGAATACACAATCTTATTGGCTAGTTTAAAGCAAGGGTTGCCTCATGTTTGCCTCGTGGACAGTGAATGATCAATTGTGTTGTTTCATGGCCTCCGTGCAGTTTTTGGGGTATCTCTTCTCTCCAGGGTTGATCAAGGAGGAAGTCTGTTAATAGGAAAGGTAGTATGTGTTGGAATGCCAGTAATTGTTTATCTGGTGCCTTATCACAGGATTTTAGCCAACTCGGTGGTATGCCAGCCAGAGACAGCTTTTAATCCCATCTCCACACTGTCGTTACCCGTTCTGATGGCCTTGATAACTGCAGCCCTCTCCCAAGCCATTTTTGACTTGACAATTCCTTCTTCTGCTTTCAGAGACCGCCTCAGAACCACCATCAATGTGCTGGGGGATTCGCTGGGCGCTGGTGTGGTGGAGCATCTCTCTCGCCATGAGCTGGAGATGCAGGATGCTGAGCTCAGCAACTCAGTCCTCGAAGAGAACGAAAAACCATACCATCTAATATACCAAGAGAACGACACCCACAAGCATCTCAACAGTGAGACGCCAATGTGACTTGGAGGAGTGGGGTGTTGCCGGGATAGGATCTGTAAAATGCCACAACTGTGAAGCGCTAGAGAAGCAAGAGCCAGCCACAGTCCTCCCACAGACTCTCGTTTTCCCTGTTCCCCATCACCAGGAAAGAAAAAGGAATGTTTTTTCTAGAACGGTGATTGTGCTCCTACAATTGTGATTTGACAATAAGAGTTCGACCTCACCTATCCTGCCTCTTAACCACAGCTGGTATTATCCTGCACTAAGTCAACTCCACATTTCCTTGCCAAGAAGACAAAACTTGGAACATATTGTCCTGTGCCATAAAGACCAACGTTTATTTAAATCTTGTACTACAATTTTACCGATTGTGCTCATTTTTGAATTTCTTTTTAAGCACTTGAAAGAAAAAACCGCAGCCAAATAATATATTGTGCATATGATGCTATATTGGTATGGGAAATGTTTATTTATGAGGATCATTAAAGTGGAGAATTATGTACAGCCTGTGTTTTTTAAAAAATGGTATGTGCAATTTGTTGCTGCTTCATTACAATTGAATGTTACATGTAGTCCCTGTTTAGCGTTACAGCGGTGATGAAAAACTCACTCTGTCCTACATTTGTGACCTTTGGAAGGTTCCTTTCTCTTTGTAAAGCTTACAAGCACAAAGGAAAACTGAAGTAAAGGTCATAAGTGTAGTTGCAGTTTTACTTAGCAATCATTTTGCTAGTCCCAATTGTGGTCACTAAATGAGGACTGCTTGAACTATAGTATCATAATGGCAATGCTTATTTGCTTTTGTTACCTTATTGGTAATTGTTCAGAACATAGTAGTTTTGTTTATCAATCTAAGATGCATAAAGCTCAATACCTTGTAGTTTTTTTTTAATACATTGGTAACTGTTTTCAGAGACAAATAAGCAAGGCAGCCAGCCTCTCTTCTGTAGCTGCTCACAGCACCAAGGTACATAGCCTTGAATTGTGGCTCATGGTTTTTGACAGATATTGGCTACCCCAGTTGTCTCATATCCTTTGAAAGCCACTGAAGATACAGTCCTGTTGGCTCTTATGTAAACCTCAGGGCCTGGATGACTCTGACGGATCTCCAGCCTGGCAAAAGGACCAGTACACACTCCAGAGGCACCATGCTCATGCCTTTTCACATATTGATTCAAAAATCTCTACAATGCGTGTGTGTGTGTGTGTGGGACATTGTGGAATGTATCATAGCACGCCATCAATATTCAATTTACTGCAAACGGGTATTTGCAAAGCAGAGCTAGGAAACAGCAATTTGGCAACTTAGCTGGGAAAATGTTTTTATTAATCAGAAGAACAATATTTGGGTTTATTACAGGTGTTCACAGGAAATGTCTTTTTTAAGATCAAATCCAAGACAGCAAAAATCCAACACTCTTCCGTGTTCTCTTTCTTTCTTTGCTAGGTAGAGAGAACTTTCCTTTAGGCTTCCTGGTTACTTCACTTTTTTAACTGCATGACAACATCCTTCTTTCCCTCTGCTAGAATTTTGCTTGTTGCATGCTTAATTGTTGCCTAGTCTTTGTCTCTGATGTTCATCTCCTCCCCAGCTTCTACCAGTCTCCCACCCAGCAAAGGCCTGCCGTCTTCGGCGTTAGCGGTGCGCCCTCTGAGGCCGTTGCGGGCGCACACGTGCCCATTGGCGTGAAATTTACTTTCTGCGCATGCACGGCAACTAAAATTTTGTGTGAGGATGCGCACGAGAGCGAGATTTCTGCCAATATTTTTGCTTTCATGCATGCCCAGAAGCAAAAGAAACAGCGAAAATCGCCAAAATCTCACTCAAGCATCTTCACGCAAGATTTTGCTTGCTGTGCATGCGCAGAAACCAAATCTCACGTGGGTGAGCGCGGGCAAGTGTCGGGGACGTGCAGCTGGGTTCACATCCCAAAAATTGCTACTGGAACGTAGCATCTTACCGCAGGCTATCAGTGCTCCCACTCCATCATATCTGGGCAAGTCATAAGGGGAGAAACCCTGCCATGAAGCACAAAAGTTGGAAGGAATTTCTTGAGAGTAGTGTTTTTTGGCACATGATGCTGAAAGGAAGCCAAACAAATAACTCTTGCTAGGAGATCTATTTTGTTGGACTGAGTCAGAGTTGTCAGGCTGGCTCTCAGGAATGCTGCTCATGGCCAGCCTGTATCTCCGTGCTATATTTATCAAGTACTAGTAGCTGGATACCCATGCTTCCCTACAAACTATGTGACTGGGCTTGATAAATTGACAGTTAAACCTTGAAAATTAATGGGTAGTTATGATTGGGCTTGATATATTGGCACTTAAAGTTTGGGAGGGGGAGCAGAATGTCTCAACCCCCAGCCCGCAGGCCAGATGAGTCATGTGCTGGCCATGCTCACTGGCAGTTGGAACAGAGTTCTTTTCAGGAGGGGAGGGGGAGTAGAACATCTAACTTCTTAGCATCAGAGTGTGTTAATAATAATAATAACATAAGAAATAACTAATGATCTGATGGTCATTTCAAAAAAACCTTTCTTAGCATGCACCTAGAAGTCAAGAGGAACATACGTGCCAAGGTTCAAGTTCATAGGCTTTACGGTTCTGAAGATTTCGTGATGATAAGTGAGTTGTTTTTGCCTTTTATGTATATAGATTGCCGTCTGGAGAATGACTTGGAAAACAATATGCAGCTGTTGCGTTGTGAATTTTAAACCTTTGTCCTAGGACATAGTATTATGAAAGAACAAAATGTGTACTGTGATTTTTGTATGGGTCAGCACACTCCTAATCCCTTCCCCAAAATCTTGGGATCTGATAGGAGGTATGCCTTTCCTATGGCAGCCTCTGCCCTCTGAAACACTCTGCCCCTTGACGTTTGGCAAGGCTTCTGTCTTCTTAAACTTCTGTAAAACTTTAAAGACCCAGCTTACTTTCTCCCCAAATGCTGGGATCAGATTGAAAAACTGCACATTAGAATAATTGTTTTCTTTTTAATGCGTTTTCAATGTGTTGAGTTTTACAGTTTTAATATGGTTTTATATGCTGTTTAAACACTTTGGGAGCTGCCCAGAGTTGGTGAGAAGATGGGCAGCTGTATACATGTTTTAAATAAAATGAATAAAGTATATATTATTTTAGGAGGTACTTTGTGGTCCTTTGGTACAGATGGGACAGTATCCCGAGCAACCATTTGCTTATTCGTGGTTGTTCTGGCTTAGGCTAGTCAGATGATAGTTGAATAAATTGCTTCTCGGACACTTACATGTTCAAACAGTAACACTTCTATTTATTTCTTCTACTTCATTCTAGTACAATATAATTCTGTGACGCAGCAGAATTACTTTCAGTTTTTCCCATGAGAAACTCGATCATTTATCTTTATTATTGCTTCACTGGCTGCTGGAGGAATTCCTTAATTATTTGGCCAGTTTCTGCTGATTAGAAAGGCAATAAAAAGGCAATAACTCACGCGATAAGAACTTCACATTCTGGAGCTCCCGGGCAGGAATCCATGTTGGCTGGATGTCAGATTGACGTAAGCAGCTATTGCTTCCATCCAATTCCGGATGTAATTAATTAATTAATTAATTATATCACATCCGGAATTGGATGGAAGCAATAGCTGCTTGCTTAATTAATTAATTGACTACGCTCTAAAATGCATCTCAAAATTTCTTCCCACTAACTTCTTCTGACCTTTTCTGCTGCCTTCTGAATTCTGGATCAATCCATCTCAAATCCACATCTGTCTGCAAGCTTTCACTCGAAAGCTGTTCTCCCATTTCAACTTCACCTTCACTAAAATTCTCTTCATCTCCTAAATCAGGTAAATTGACAGGTTCCATTTCACCTTCGCCCTCAGAATCTGAGCATCCCAACGGCTGACAGGGAGCACACACAACACCGGTGAGGGCCAGATCACGTTTAGTTAGCTCCCAGGCAATAAGGCAAAATCCAAATTGACACAGGATGCTTTGGCACAATGGCTCCCGGGCTCATTGATAGGTAATAGGATTCCACTGCTGGGACAGAGGGCAGGAGGAATGTTACAGTACTGATGTGCTACCAGTAGTGGGCTGCTGCATCGATCGTCCGGTACGGAGTCCTGGTTGGAAAAATGGAGATGCACACGCATCTCCATGTCCCTGACGCATACATGCCGGCATGGGTGCAAGATGGCTTTGTTAATAAATTGTATCATTACCAAGAAAGCACAGGAGTGGAAATTGATTTATTTCTCAGATGCTACTTGGTTCGCTGACACTACCACTCTATAGAGTGGCCAGTATTGGGAGTAGCCCATTACTGTTGCTATCCTTTCCCAGAGTGGGGGTTGCTACAACACCCCAAAGCAGAGTTCTTTATATACCTACCAGGGGACGTTGTGAACTCCAATACTCTGGACATTTTTAAGAGGAAATTGGACTGCCATTTGGCTAGGATGCTATAGGGTTCCTGCTTAGGCAGGGGGTTGGACTTGATGACCCGCATGGTCCCTTCCAACTCTAACAATAAATAAAATAAAATAAAATAGGGAATCAGGAGTTCTGCTAACCAACACCAGTGGCTGAAGCTGAGCAGTTAATTGGTGATTATGGGTAAAAATACTCCTAAATCCATTCTGAATCAGTTCCTTTCCTTCACCCCAGATTGGATGGATATGTGATAACCCTTATCCTTCCCCCTCACACCTATGAATTTTCTTGGGAGCAGGAAATCTTGCTATTTTCTTACTAGTCTTTTTGCCTGTTTGCTTGCCCTTTCCCGGCAAAATGATCTGTGCTTCCTCTGCTTTTGCTGCTTGTTCGCTTGAAGTAGATACGAAATTTCTCCTTAGTTCTGGGTTGTTTCTCTCCTTGATTAGTTTCCACCCATTGCTTCTTGTCCTACCCTCAGGTGCTTTGGAGAATAGTTTGACTCTCTCTTCTTTGTGGAAGCCCCTTAGATACAGGAACATTGTAATCATGTCACCCTAGTCCTTTTCATTAAACTAGACATACCCAAATCAGAAATCGTATCATTGTCTAGAATTGGTAAATACATTTCATAATAATAGTTGCAAAAGGCAGCTTTACACAGAACAACTTACATCCTGCAACAATATCTGTTAACATCCATCAAACGTCCATATCTACCTATTCCACGTTTTTGAGAATGACTCTACCCAGGAACCCTCAAACTTGGCAAGTCAAGACTTATGGACTTCAACTCCCACTGGCTGGAGAATTCTGGGAGTTGAAGTCCATAAGTCTTAAAGTTGCCAAGTTCAAAGGCCTCTGCTATAGACGAGCAAAAATGCAAAATCTAGACTGAACGTCTGGATGAAGAATCATCATTGTTACTATAGTAGTGATTTAAATACATATCGGAATATTTTTTAAAATACAGTGGTACCTCTACTTAAGAACTTAATTCATTCCGTGACCAGGTTCTAAAGTAGAAACGTTCTTAAGTAGAAGCAATTTTTCCCATAGGAATCAATGTAAAAGCAAATAATGCGTGCAAACACATTAGGAAAGAAATAAAAGCTCGGAATTTGGGTAGGAGGAGGAGGAAGAAGAGGAGGAGGAGGAGGACAGTCACTGCTGAAGGAAGAAGGTGAGGTGAGGGGAATCAAAAAAATCCAAAACTTTAAGGCTTTAAAATAAAGAGGGACTCTGAGGCGGCGAGGAGGAGCACGCGCCTCCCATACACGCAGCTTGAGGCTGCCTCCCATATACTGCCTACCCTACACTGCGCCAGAGAGAGAAACCCAGGGGGAATGGCAGGAAACTGGCCAGGCCTTTGTGCCACTCTCAAATTTCCTGGGGAATTTTTCTTAAGTAGAAAATGGTTTTTAAGAACAGGCAAAAAAATCTTGAACACCCGGTTCTTATCTAGAAAAGTTCTTAAATACAGGCGTTCTTAGGGAGAGGTATCACCGTAGTGTTGAATATTTTGAAATATAACTTGTCAAAATTACATATTGATCACTGACTTGTTATTAATATATGCAAAATATGTTAATTATTAAGCAAATCCGCTTTGGGTCAGGGAATACAAAGGGGCAATTTTAGTAGCTAGTTATTAACGAAAAATAAACATGAAAGCCCTACTCGGGTCAACATTAACCACAGAGAAACCTAAGAGGACTCGGGATCCCAGAGTAAAAATGAATGGAAACGAATGGAACGATATAAAGAAACAATAATAATGTTAGGATGAGGCACTATTCAATTAAAAGTGGGGGAGAAAATTTCAGTCTGTTAATTGAGGACCCACCCGGATTGTGGGGGCAATAGGCTGGCTCTGTTAAAAAGTGCTATTGCTAACATGTTGTAAGCCACCCTGAGTCTAAGGAGAAGGGTGGCATAAAAATCGAATGAATGAATGAATGAATGAATGAATGAATAAATAAATAAATAAATAAATAAATAATGATATAAGTTAAAGAGGAGAAGCACTCAAGACAAGGTAAAAGGAGGAAGAGGAAGTAGGAAACTAAGAGAGAGGAGAGGGAGAAGAGGAAAAAAGCAGAAGAGGGAGAGAAGCAGCGATGGGCTCCTACAGGTACAGTCAGGTATCCAGTACCGGTAGCAAAATTTGGAGCTCCACCCAAGAGCACTGAAAGATGTTGAAACAAAATGCATAAGCCATGCCCACAGTGTGGTGGTAAAAATTTTGGTAGGTCATCATTGGAGAGAAGATAGATGGATGGAGGGAAAGAAGAGGAGGAGAGAAGGGGTAAGAAAGTAAGAAGAGGAAAGAAAGGTAGAGGTCAAGAGTGCAAAAGACAGGCTGAAGAAATGGAATGGAAAATTGGTGCAAAGTAACATACTAAAATCCAATCAATATAATATAAATCCAAAAAGTAACTGGGTAAGTAAACAAACAAGCAAACAAATAAGAGTGATTGATTTAATTTAACTTATTTGATTTATATGCCGCCCAATCCCACGGGATTCAAAATATATGTATATGTATATCACTGACTATTTCAAGGTTGATTTATTTATTTTTTGATTTAATTGGATTTGTATGCCGCCCCTCTCCGAGGACTCAGGCGGCTCACAGCATGTACAGAAAAACAAGAAACAATAATAACAATCCAATTAAGATATTAAGAAACAATCTGAAAATTCTAATTAAAAGACTATCAATATCATTCATTCAACAGTCAAACTAAAGCATTCATTGGTCAGGGGGGAAGATCTAAGGACAGCCTTTCAATCAATATAGCAAACAGCCTTCCTTAAAAAGAATTAGTTAAAGACTTAAATACAATAATAATATATTTATATTCAAATGTATTTAAAAATGCACATTTCATCATTAAAAACCTATCCAGTCAATCTATCCCATTTATACACATTCATCCAAAACTTCTATTAACTAATTAATTAAAAAGTATTATCAAAATTAAACGTACATAAAAAGAATACATTTAAATATGTATATATATAGGCCCTCAGATAATCCAATAGTGCAATAAGGATATTAAAAATTTCATAAGCGCCACTAAAATATTATAACTGTATCAAAATATAGTAATATGTATAAATATATAAAAAGGTGGGTGTTTATTGATGTATGGGTGGATTTTTGTGGAGGAAAAAAAACTACTTTTCAAATATAAATGAATGGGAGACAATTCGTTACCGGAACAGGAGGGACACCCCCCAAAAAAGACTACTATTTCCGCCAGGTCTTGCCATGTGCCAAAGAAACCTCGCTGGTGCCGGAGACAGGACGGTCTCGTGAAGATGGCGTCATCGGTGCGCAGCGGCAGCAGGATGGCGGCCGGAGCGGCACGCTCGCTGCTCCTTTCGCGACTCTTGGCTCAGACCTGGCGATGTCGGGGTCGCGTTTACTCCTCGCCGGGGCTGAGGCGGCCTTTCCCTTCTGCGCCTTCGGTGGCGGGACCTTGGGTGGCCCGGGCGGCTTCGGGAGCGCCGAAAGGACAGGAGGAGGAGCGGCGCTTTCTCTTGGGTGGGCGTTCTTCCAGCGGCTACAGCAGCAGCGGCAGCAGCAGCGGCAGCGAAGACAACCTGGAAGGCTCCGAGGGCGGCGGAGGCTTTTCGGGCTCCGGTGACAGCTCGGGTTCGGACTCTGGCGGATCAACCGTAGTGACAGCGCTGGCCCCGCTGGTGGTCCCCGAGCATGTTCCCCACGTGCCCCTCATCCCGATCTCCAGGAACCCCGTCTTCCCGCGCTTCATCAAGATAATCGAGGTGATCATCCCCGTCAATCAACTTTGCAGAGAATGAAGAGGAGGAAGCCCTGCTTGTCCCTGGGAAGAGCTGATAGCTGGAGGGTGGGGGGTGCAGGGGGGGGGGAGCCTGCTTTGCTTTGTACAAAAATCCCAGTTCACTGGCTGGTACAGCTAGTCCTCAACTTGCAGCAGTTGGTTTAGTGGCTGTTTGAAGGTGCAAGGGCAGTGAAAAAAAGTGATCTAGACAGGGATGGGCAAAGTTGGCTCTTCTATGACTTGTGGACTTCAACTCCCAGAATTCCTGAGCCATATATGCTAGCTCAGGAATTCTGGGAGTTGAAGTCCACATGTCATAGAAGAACCAACTTTACCTACCTCCTGATCTAGGATAATTTTTCACACTATGTGCAAGCATCCCAGCATAGCTGCCCAGAGTCCTTTGGGAGTGGGGTGGCATATAAGTCCAAATAATAAATAAATCCCCAGGGTCACGTATTCAGAATTCAGACGCTTCACAATTTTTTTCCTATTACAGTGATCCCTCGAGTTTCGCGATCTTGAGTATTGCGAAATGCTATATCGCGAGTTTTCAACCCGGAAGTAAACTCCACCATCTGCGCATGCGTGCCCTTCCACGCATGCGTAGATGGTTGAGTTTCCCCGCCGGGCAGAGGCTTCCCTGGGTCTTCCCCCTCTTGCCCCGGTAAGGCGCGAGCAACGGCGTGGGCGGGCGGGCGGCACGCGTGCGGGGACACCCCAGCTCCGCTTCCCAGCTGGGAAGCAGAGCTGGCAATGGCGAGCGGCGCGCGCGCGCTTCGGGAAACCCCAGCTCCGCTTCCCAGCTGGGAAGCGGAGCTGGCAATTGCGGGCGGCGCGCGCGCACTTAGGGACACCCCAGCTCCGCTTCCCAGCATGCGCAGATGGTGTTTTTACTTCCGCACCGCTACTTCGCGAAAAATCGATCATCGCGAGGGGTCCTGGAACGGAACCCTCGCGATGATCGAGGGATCACTGTATATATAGAGAGAGAATATATGGAGAATAATAGAGTTGGAAGGGCCCTTAGAGGTCTTCTAGTCCAGTGTTTCCCAACCTTGGCCACTTGAAGATATCTGGACTTCAACTCCCAGAATTCCCCAGCCAGCGAATGCTGGCTGGAGAATTCTGGGAGTTGAAGTCCAGATATCTTCAAGTGGCCAAGGTTGGGAAACACTGGACTAGTCCAAACCCCTGCTTAGGCAGGAAACCCTACACCACTTCAGACAAATGGTTATCCAATTTTCTTAAAAACGTCTAAGTTGCTTCTCTCCTTGTTTAGTTTCCACTCATTGCTTCTTGTTCTACCCTCAGGTGCTTTGGAGAATAGTTTGACTCCCTCTTCTTTGTGGCAACCCCTGAGATATTATAACACTGCTATCATGTCTCTCCTTCATTAAACTAGACATATCCAGTTCCTGCAACCGTTCTTCATATCTTTTATATATGCTTGTTCATTTTTCATTGTGAGTTATGAATTCCATTTTTCAAAGATTGGATTCAAAAAATCTAAAAGCATAATTCTTACTTGTGGATTCTATTCTGTCAAACGTCTGACTCAGTTTCTTGCTGTTGAAATATTTTGAAAGCCATTCCATAATTTTGATAGATTATATTTTGGCAGATTTGTTTTAATAGATGATTTGTTTTGAGTATTCAGTGTTTGAGAATCTAATTTCATCTGTCAATGTAACCATTGCTTTAGCTTGAGATAGTTCATAAATTGCAGTTACGTAGCAGTACTAAATTTATTTTGACAGTTTGATCCTTGAATCAGATTGTAAACCTTGGATTTGTTCTCTTTTGGTGCAAATCTAGTAACAGCTGTGGCCTTGGTAATGCTTCAGAACTCTGTTTTCAAGTATGTTCAGGGTCATACCACAATTGGCAGCTCTTCTTAGCTTTTTCTCATCAGCAATACTTTGACTAACAGTAACATGTGAAAATGGCATGTTGGAAAGGACAGATAATCCCAAATTCAAGGAACAATATCTAGGATATATGTTTAAGAGTTGTTGTGGTGCAGGGGTTAGAGTGCGGTGCTGCAGGCTACTTCTGCTGCCTTCCGGCTGCCTGCAATTTGGCAGTTTGAATCTCACCAGGTTCAAGTTTGACTCAGCCTTTCATCCTTCCGAGGTGGGTAAAATGAGGACCCAGATTGTTGGGGGCAAAAGGCTGACTCTATAAACTGCTTAGAGAAGTCTGTAAAAGCTTTGTGAAGCGGTATAAGTCTAAGTGCTATCGCTATTATTGCTACCATATTTTTCAATTGTAATGCCACAGTAGGATTACCTAGATTTGAAAATAGATTCTTACAGTATCTATAAGGATCAAAACACAATTCCATGGTTTCTAGTTATTTCTGGGCCAAAGGATATGACTAACAGGTTAGCCAGTTGCTTCAGATTTCATCATATCTGAGTGAAGCCATTCATTTTAAAACTAGATTTTATCACCAGCATTGATATTCAGTTTTTCCTTGACCTTAATGTATGTTTTAGTTTTCATTTTTTATTTTTTGAAAGCCTTCAGCTTTCCTAAATATGGAAAGATTGAAGTCATCTCAAAATTTTCTTTCATGGAAAAAGAATCTCACCTAATAGCCATCATTAAGATAATTCTGTGCTAAAGAGGTGTATACTTAAAGAAGCTACGGTATATTAGAAGCATTGATATTTGCTTTCGCTCGGCATAACTATTGCAAATATTCTTAAGGCACCTGATCTATTTTATCCACAGCCTCCATGCTTTTACATTTTGCAGGATATGTCTAGGGAAGTTTTCATTCATCCAGGTCATGGTTGTCCCAAAGGTGCTTTTCATTTAAAGGCAACTGCACTTTCTGTATTTCTGGTCAAAAAATCCCATTGCCTTTAAAATAAAAGCTCCTTTGGCACATACCAGTGTATCATATACTACAGTGTTTCCCAACCTTTTTTGAGCCGCGGCACATTATTCATATTTTCAAAATCCTGGGGAACACTGAAAGGGGGGGGGGGGGCGGGCTAAAGAAAAGTTTGGACAAAAAAACCCTCTCTCTTCCTCCCTTTTGCTCTATTTCTCTCTCTTTCTCTCTTTTCCTTCCTTCCCTTCTTTCTCTCTCTCCATCCCTCTTTCTTTCTTTCTTCCTCTCTTTTTTGCTCTCTTTCTCTCTCCCTCCTTTCCTTCCTCTATGTCTTTCTCTCTCCCTTGCTCTCTCTCTCTCTCTGTCTCTCTTGCTATCTCTTTCTTGCTTTTTTCTCTCTCTCTTGCTCTCTCTCTCTCTTTCACTGTTTTGCTATATGTCTCTTTCTTTCTCTTTGCCTCTCTTGCTATCTTTCTTTCTCTCTCTCTCTTTCTCTCTCTCTGTCTCTCTTGCTATGTCTCTCTTTCTTTCTCTTTCTCTCTCTCTCTGTGCCTCTCGCTAAGTCTCTCTTTTTCTCTTGCTATGTCTCTCTTTATTTTTCTCTCTCTCTGCCTCTCTTGCTATGTCTCTCTTTCTTTCTCTTTCTCTCTCTCTCTGTGCCTCTCTTGCTAAGTCTCTCTTTTTCTCTTGCTATGTCTCTCTTTCTTTTTCTCTCTCTCTGCCTCTCTTGCTATGTCTCTCTTTCTCTCTCTCTTTCTCTATCTCTCTTGCTCTGCCTCTCTTTCTCTGCCTCTCTTGCTATGTCTCTCTTTCTCTCTCTCTCTGCCTCTCTTATATGTCTCTCTTTCTTTCTCTCTCTCTCTCAGCTGACTGCAAGCGGGAGCCCTGACAGCGGCAGCTGGACGTGCTGCTGGACACCGTATATGCCCGGCCCGCAGCGCCAGCATATACGACGTCCAGCAGCACGTCCAACCGCCACCGTCAGGGCTCCCGCTTGCAGTCAGCTGAGAGAGAGAGAGAGAACGCTCCCTCTCGCCGCCGCCATCTCCCCGCGACTGCCTGCGGCCGCTGCGGCCACCCCCCCCCCCCCGCTCCCATCGCCAGTGCCCTCCCGCCGGGCCACAAAGGACACTTGCCGTCGACACCAGAGAAGCTCCAGCTGGGCGGGGCGCTGCCGGTACTTCCGTCCTGGGGCTCCCGCTCGCAGCTGTCAACCGGCTCCTGCTCGATGCCGCGGTTTTCGGCGCTCTCCTGCTGGGCCCCAAAGAAGGAAGGCGGGAAAAAGGCGCGAAGAATGGAGTTCTCCTTCTTCCTGCCTTCCTTCTTTGGGGCCCAGCAGGAGAGCGCCGAAAACCGCGGCATCGAGCAGGAGCCGGGGGACAGCTGCGAGCGGGAGCCCCAGGACGGAAGTACCGGCAGCGCCCCGCCCAGCTGGAGCTTGGCGGCACACCTGGCCATGTCTCGCGGCACACTAGTGTGCCGCGGCACACCGGTTGGGAAACGCTGATATACTGGAAACATAGAAACATAGAAGACTGACGGCAGAAAAAGACCTCATGGTCCATTTAGTCTGCCCTTATACTATTTCCTGTATTTTATCTTAGGATGGATATATGTTTATCCCAGGCATGTTTAAATTCAGTTACTGTGGATTTACCAACCACGTCTGCTGGAAGTTTGTTCCAAGAATCTACTACTCTTTCAGTAAAATAATATTTTCTCATGTTGCCTTTGATCTTTCCCCCAACTAACTTCAGATTGTGTCCCCTTGTTCTTGTGTTCACTTTCCTATTAAAAACACTTCCCTCCTGAACCTTATTTAACCCTTTAACATACTAAGCAGGAACCAATTTTAGCTGATTATCGGGAGGGATACATGTGGAGGTGGAGAAGGATTTTGAGGGGCTGCCACAGAGAGGAAGGGGTCAAGCTATTTTCCAAAGCACCTGAAGGCCAGACGAATAATGGATGGAAACTGATCAAGGAGACATTGAACCTGGAAATAAGGAGGAACTTTTTGACAGTTGAGAACAATCAACCAAGCTTGCATTCGGAAGTTATGGGAGCTTCATCCCTGGAAGCTTTCAAGAAAAGATTGGACTGCCATTTGTCACTAATAATGTAGGGTCTCCTGCTTAGGCAGGGTGGGGGGTTGAATTAGATCAGTGTTTCCCAATCTTGACAAATTGAAGCTATCTGGACTTCAATTCCCAGAATTCCCCAGCCAGCAAATGCTGGCTGGGGAATTCTGGGAGTTGAAGTCCAAATAGCTTCAAGTTGCCAAGGTTGGGAAACACTGAACTAGATGACCTATAAGGTCCTTTCCAATTCAGTTAATCTGCAATCTGTAAGGATGGGGAAGATAAATAGTTATTTTTAATAAGAAAAAAACAAACACCAACAAACATAGAACATATATAGGGGCTTTTTCCGCCCCACTTTGTCAGAAGTTTCTGGACATCTCTGAATGTCTCATTCATAAAATCTATCTTAAAACATGTGGATTTATGTCTCATTCATGAAGACTATCTTAATTCATAGGTAAAAAACAAAAAACTGGTTGATCTGTTGAGGAGAAAAGTAAGTCTTGCCCAGCCCTATGCAGGTGTATTTCTCAAGAAGGATGACAGGTAAGTTGTAATTTTTTAGCATGCATACATCATGTTTTCTCTAAAGATCATCTACATTGGCTTCAAAGGCCAATTTAAAAAGACACATTTATCTTATTTTAGAAATAAAGAGACAACTTGTTCCATTGCGGAACTGTTGCAGATTACTGGGTCATTCCATGTCAAGTGGTCTGATTTGATGTCTATTACCAAATTATGTTGCCTGTATTTATGACGATGGTGGGTAGAGAACGTTATGGAAATGTTGATTTTCGCTCATTCATTTTATTGGCCTAAAAGACAAAATGTTTGTTGGATTCCAGAATCATATCTTATTTGTGTGCTTCCAGTGCCCTCAGTTACATTGTCAGGTCAACAGTTTCACATTTCTCATACCTTCCCGCCCAGAGATATAAAAAGCCAAACTTTACCCTTTTTTTTTGCACTGCAGTCATTTCTGGCCATTTTTGCTCCAAAATGATCTAGAGAGAGATCGCTCATGAGAATGTTTTTATTATTTTGTTTAATAGTGCACAACAAGTTGTACAAGATGGCCAAATTTTGTTTCTCTCAACAAAATATTGCTCCATTAAAATACAGCTTTTGCTGTTGTTTAGCTGGAATTTAAAAACAAAAATCTGAACTTTTGCAAACATGAATTCCCACTTACACAATATAATATGAGATGCAGATAGTCCTTGATTTACAACTTCATATAGCAACAAAAATTACAATGGCACTGAAAAGAGTGACGTATGACCATTTTTCACACATGACCATCACCATAGTCACATGATTTACATTTGGATGTTTGACAGTTGACTCATCTTTCTGATGGTTGCAGTATCTCAGAGTCACATGATCCCCTTTATGCAACTCTCTGATGAGCGAAGTCAATGGGTAAACATAGAAACATAGAAGTCTGACGGCAGAAAAGGACCTCATGGTCCATCTACTCTGCCCTTATACTATTTCCTGTATTTTATCTTAGCATGGATATATGCTTATCCCAGGCATGTTTAAATTCAGTTACTGTGGATTTATCTACCACGTCTGCTGGAAGTTTGTTCCACGGATCTACTACTCTTTCAGTGAAATAATATTTTCTCATGTTGCTTCTGATCTTTCCCCCAACTAACCTCAGATTGTGTCCCCTTGTTCTTGTGTCCACTTTCCTATTAAAAACACTTCCCTCCTGGACCTTACTTAACCCTTTAACATATTTAAATGTTTCGATCATGTCCCCCCTTTCCCTTCTGTCCTCAAGACTATACAGATTGAGTTCATTAAGTCTTTCCTGATACGTTTTATGCTTAAGACATTTCACCATTCTTGTAGCCCGTCTTTGGACCCATTCAATTTTGTCAATATCTTTTTGTAGGTGAGGTCTCCAGAACTGAACACAGTATTCCAAATGTGGTCTCACCAGCGCTCTATATAGCGGGATCATAATCTCCCTCTTCCTGCTTGTTATACCTCTAGCTATGCAGCCAACCTAACAACCAGGTTACTAATTTAAAAACTGCAGTTCTTACAAAAAAAGAGTGTGTCAGCAGATTCCTTTGCTCCAGAGATAATCTTAAAACAGACTCTGTTTTCTGAAATTGAGTTTTTTTCTTTCTCCCCAAATGAGTAAATTACTTTGACTTTTTTTTGGTCAGCAATGAATCAGATGTGGTGGAAAACCTAAACGAAATCTATCAGATGGGGACTTTTGTCCAGATCCATGAAATGCAGGACCTGGGTGACAGATTACGGATGATTGTCATGGGACACCGGAGGTACAATACACCCTACAATTCTTGGATTTTCTTTCTTGTTCATTTAGGTGTAGTTGCTATACCTTGGTGCAGGGATAGGTAAAGTTGGCTCTTCTATGACAGGTGGACTTCAACTCCCAGAATTCCTGAGATAGCATGATTGGCTCAGGAATTCTGGGAGTTGAAGTCCACAAGTCAGAGAAGAGCCAACTTTGCCTTCCACTGCCTTGGTGGATGGGTGTGAAAACCATGCCACTCAGCAGTACAGACTTGATATTACCATGTTTCCCTGAAAATAAGACAACATCTTACATTAATTTTTGCTCCCAAAGATGTGCTATGTCTTATTTTCAAGGGATGTCTTGTTTTTTTCCAATGAATTGTATCCTGTATCCTGCTGCAGCAAAAACGCATCCAAACATGCAGCTGTATGTTGGATGTGTTTTAATACTGATTGATGCAGCGTTTTGGGATGCAATTTATGGACAGCAGTGTTATAAATGTTCTGTTGGGGAATGCTACAAAACGTCTCCTACGTCTTTCTTTCATAGGATGCCTTATATTAGGCCATTCTACAAAATCTCTCCTATGTCTTACTTTCCGGGGTGGCTTATGTTTGGGGAAACAGGGTATAGAAACATAGAAGATTGATGGCAGAAAAAGACCTCATGGTCCATCTAGTCTGCCCTTATACTGTTTCCTGTATTTTATTGTTATTGTTGTGAGCCGCCCCGAGTCTTCGGAGAGGGGCAGCATACAAATGTAATAAATTGAATTGAATTGAATTTATCTTAGGATGGATATATGTTTATCCCAGGCATGTTTAAATTCAGTTACTGTGTATTGTATATTGTATACTATGTACTGTATATTGATGAAGCAGGTCTCTGTAACTTTGCCCGTCTTCTAGATGGGGGTTGACATTCTTTTTTTTTTTAATGGTCACTTGAATCTGTCTTTGGATCTGTGGAAGGTTTCTCACCATGATGGTGAACCTATGGCACGTGTGCCACAGGTGGCACACGGAGCCATATCGGAAGGCACGCAAAACTTTGCCCTGTGTCAACGGCAGCACACATGCACATGTTGGCCTGCTGATTTTTGGTCTTGGGAAAGGCCGTTTCACCCTCCCCATGCTTCAGGGAAGCTTCCCTTGAAGCCCCTGGAGTGTAAAAAAAATGCCCAATGGACCAAAAGGAAGTTTCCGATTTGCTGTTGTGTTGTTTTTTACACTCTGGAGGATTCAGGGAAGCTTCCTGATTTATTCGTTTGTTTGTTTGTTTGTTTGTTTGTTTGTTTGATTGTTTGTTTAATTAATTAATTTATTTTATTTATTTTATTTATTTATTTTATTTATTTTATTTATTTTATTTATTTTATTTATTTTATTTATTTTATTTATTTTATTTATTTTATTTATTTTATTTATTTTATTTTATTTATTTTATTTTATTTATTTTATTTTATTTTATTTATTTTATTTATTTTATTTATTTGTTTTTGTTTAGTTAGTTAGTTAGTTTGTTTGTTTGTTTGTTTATCTATCTAATCTATCTATCTATCTATCTATCTATCTATCTATCTATCTATCTATCTATCTATCTATCTATCTATCTATCTATCTATCTATCTATCTATCTATTAGATTTGTATGCCGTCCCTCTCTGTAGACTCGGGGCTGCTCACAACAACAATAGAACAATTCAAGACAAATCTAATGATTTAAAAACATTATAAAACCCCGTTATTAAAGCAGACATACACACAAACATACCATATATGAATTGTATAGGCCCAGGGGAGATGTCTCAATTCCCCCATGCCTGACAGCAGAGGTGGGTTTTAAGGAGTTTACAAAAGGCAAGGAGGGTGGGGACAGTTCTAATCTCAGGGGGGAGCTGGTTCCAGAGGGTTGGGGCCGCCACAGAGTAGGCTCTTCCCCTGGGACCCGCCAGACGACATTGTTTAGTCGACGGGACCCAGAGAAGGCCAACTCTGTGGGACCTAATCGGTTGCTGGGATTTGTGCGGCAGAAGGCGGTCCCGGAGATATTCTGGTCCGATGCCCCAGAGTGAAAAAAATAGCACAGTGGGTCAACCTGAAATGTGTTTTCCGAACATCCGATTTGCCTGTTATTCTGTTTTTTGTATTCTGGAGCTTTGGGAAGCTTCCCTGAACCCTCCAAAGTGCAAAAAACAGCACAAAGGCAAACCGGAAGTGCATTTTCTGAACTTCTGGTTTGCCCATTTGGGCAGTTTTTTTTCACATACTCAGTAAGGCCTGTGCGCATGCGGGGGTGGTGGTTGTAGTGCGGGGGTGGTGGTGGTGCATGCATTCATGGCGGGGGAGGGAAGGGGTGTGGGCACTTCCGCAGATACTAGCACATCCTTACACCCCATTTTGGCACACGAACTAAAAGAGGTTCGCCATCACTTGATTTAGCACATCGCTAATCCTTAAACCATGTTGGCGTTACAAACAGAAATTCCACGTTTTGTATCGAACCTAGAAGATAAGGGGGGGGGGAGAATACGTTTTTCAGTGGGTTCCCCCGTTCTTACCAAATCCATTGAGTATTTTCCTCCTTTGGGGTTTTCAGAATTCGCATCAACAAGTGGATGGAAGTGGAGCTGGAGGAGACCGAGAGCCAGAAGAAACCCCGCCAGAAGCAGAGGCATCCCAAGCGAAACGAGCAGCCCGAGGCCAAGCAGCAGGATGTCGAAGTGGTGCTGGAACCTCTCCAGGTGCCTCCGGGCGAGGTGCTCATGGTGGAAGTGGAGAATGTGGTCCATGAAGATTTCCAGGTCTCTGAAGAGGTCAAAGTGAGTAAGGGGACTTGTTTGTTTGTTTGTTTGTTTGTTCATTTATTTATTAGATTTATATGCTGCCCCTCTCCGTAGACTCGGGGCGGCTCACAACAAAAATAAAACAATTCATGACAAATCTAATAATTTAAAAAACATTTAAAAACCCCATTATTAAAGCAGACATACACACAAACATACCATACATAAACTGTATAGGCCCGGAGAAGATGTCTCGGTTCCCCCTTGCCTGGCGGCAGAGGTGGGTTTTAAGGAGTTTACGAAAGGCAAGGAGGGTGGGGGCAGTTCTAATCTCCAGGGGGAGCTGGTTCCAGAGAGTCGGGGCCGCCACAGAGAAGGCTGTTCCCCTAGGACCTGCCAAATGACATTGTTTAGTCGACGAGACTCGGAGAAGGCCAATTCTGTGGGACCTAATCGGTCGCTGGGATTCGTGCGGCAGAAGGCGGTCCCGGAGCTTCCAACAGTTGTTTCTCGTCTGGCCCTCTGATGTCCTGGAGAATAGTGTGAGCCCCTCCTCTCTGTGGCAACCCCTTAGGACTTATTTCTGGAAGGAATCCGCCTTGAACCTATAACTGAAAATGCAAAGGATGCAGGCAGGGGTTCCACTTACTGGCCTCTCTGCGAGATGGGCAGGGATGGGCTGGTACCGGAATGGTCAGGTGCTCCGTTCCGGTAGTGATTTTTAAGATGCGCACGCAGATGTTTGTCCCCAACGCACCCACGCACGCACCGTGTGACATGAGCCAGGGTGGCGCAGCAGGTAGAGTGCTGCACTGCAGGCCACTGAAGCTGACTGTAGATCTACAGGTCAGTGGTTCAAATCTCATCACTGGCTCAAGTTTGACTCAGCCTTCCATCCTTCCGAGGTGGGTAAAATGAGGACCCAGATTGTGGGGGCAATATGCTGCCTCTGTTAAAATGTGCTATTAGTAAGATGTTGTAAGCAGCCCTGAGTCTAAGGAGAAGGGCGGCATAAAAAAATCAAATAAATAAATAAATAGATAGATAGATACACTTTGCTGGATGGATAGATAGATAGATAGATAGATAGATAGATAGATAGATAGATAGATAGATAGATAGATAGATAGATAGATAGATTTAGCTTCTACGCATGCACAGCAAGTAAAGTCTTGCATGAAGGCTTTTGCGCGTGAGAGATTTTGACAATTGTTGCCTAAATTTTTTTTAATTAATTTTTTAAATTGATTTTAAAATATAGAATATAAAATACACACACAACATACAACATGTGCTCAGTGATTGGTGCTCACCACCAGACAAACATTCACACCCCACCACTAAATTGGGGGTGTTTCTTATATATACCATTTTAACTCAAGAGCGAAATATCTATTTACATATTATAAAGTGATTCCAATTTATTCCTTCTTGCTTGGTCTCGGATTCTACTAACCATAATAGAATCAGAATCTTACCTTGTCCCATCGTCCCATCAGTTGTCGCAAATCAGTTTCATTAACAGAATTCATCCTTTTGTCCATAATCTCCAATTGAATATGATCCACCATGTACCGGTACCAATTTTGCATTGACCATTTTGTTGCAACCTTCCAACCCAAGACTATTACCACCTGAGCGCTTTCTATCGCTGCTTGTTTTATTTCTCTAAATTCTCCCATCTCGTTCCTTTTAACTAATACTGCCATGTCCTTAGTAATTATCCATCATATATTTAACATCCTATTAATATCCTCTTACACTTTTTTCCAAAAATTCTGCACTACCGGGCATTCCCAAAGCATGTGCATAAACACTCCTTTATCTTGACACCCAGTTTTTGTCTCACTCTCACTCAAAAATATAGGTGCAAATCGCCAAAGCCTTGCTGGTGCGTGCGTGCTCACATAAGATTTTGATTTCTGCACATGCACAGGAGCCAAATCTTGCACCGACGGGTGTATGCGCGTGTGCCTGATGTATGCGCACTCGCAACAGCCTCGGACGGGGCATTGGTAGCACCGAAGACGGTAGTCCTTTGCTGGAGATGGGAAAATGCAGATTTATGCTTGAAGATTCCCTTCCAGTATTCATCTGTTTCTACTATTTGTTTGCAGGCTCTGACGGCAGAAATTGTTAAGACCATCCGGGACATCATTGCCTTGAATCCACTCTACAGGTATGATTTCTCTCCTCCCTAGACCCAAGCAGGTGCAAGGGTCACCTGTTGTACGTCCCTCACTTCTTCTCCCACTTCGGAAAACTTTAGGAAAAGTAAAGCTCAGTTTACAAAGCCATCGTTTTTCCTGGGTAGCTTGTTAGCCACCCCGAGTCTATGGAGAGGGGCGGCATACAAATCTAATTAATAATAATAATAATAATAATAATAATAATAATAATAATAATATAAAATAAAAATATGATGGTTTATTTATTTAGAAGCATAGAAGTCTGATGGCAGAAAAAGACCTCATGGTCCATCTAGTCTGCCCTTATACTATTTCCTGTATTTTATCTTAGGATGGATATATGTTTATCCCAGGCATGTTTAAATTCAGTTACTGTGAATTTACCAACCACGTCTGCTGGAAGTTTGTTCCAAGGATCTACTACTCTTTCAGTGAAATAATATTTTCTTACGTTGCTTTTGATCTTTCCCCCAACTAACTTCAGATTGTGTCCCCTTGTTCTTGTGTTCACTTTCCTATTAAAAACACTTCCCTCCTGAACCTTATTTAACCCTTTAACATATTTAAATGTTTCGATCGTATCCCCCCTTTCCCTTCTGTCCTCCAGACTACACAGATTGAGTTCATTAAGTCTTTCCTGATACGTTTTATGCTTAAGACCTTCCACCATTCTTGTAGCCCGTCTTTGGACCCGTTCAATTTTGTCAATATCTTTTTGTAGGTGAGGTCTCCAGAATTGAACACAGTATTTATTCGATTTTTTTAATGCCGCCCTTCTCCTTAGACTCTGGGCAGCTTACAACCTGTTAGCAACAGCACTTTTTAACAGAGACAGCCTATTGCCCCCACAATCTGGGTCCTCATTTTACCCACCTCGGAAGGATAGAAGGCTGAGTCAACCTTGAGCCGGTGGTGAGATTTGAACTGCTGACTTGCAGGTTTAGCAGTCAGCTTTAGTGGCCTGCAGTGCTACACTCTACCCACTGGGCCACCTCAGCTCTTTGGTTGACGGGCATGTTTGTTCTTAGTCATTTGGGTTTTGTAAATAATAGTAAAGTTTAAATAGCCCAGCAAAGAAATCCTCACACAAGTCAGGGAACCGTGTCCTGCATGGGATTTAGCGGCAATTTGAGCTAAAGTAGAATCCTGCCTCATCTAATGGATAAAAACCTCCTCAGTTCCTTAATCTGGAGGCACTTCCTCTTCCTGGTCTGTAGCTATTGCCTAGAGCAGTGTTTCCCTACCTTGGCCACTTGAAGATATTTGGACTTCAACTCCCAGAATTCCCCAGCCAGCATTTGCTGGTTGGGGAATTCTGGGAATTGAAGTCCAAATATCTTCAAGTGGCCAAGGTAGGGAAACACTGGCCTAGAGCAGAGGTCTTCAAACTGTGGCCAGCTTGACGTCACTCATGTTTGGTGCGCCTGTGGTGGCCCAAGTGCTCTGCCAGCAAAAATGGGCTCACAATCTCTGTTTTCGGCTGGGATCAAGCATGGGTTCCAACTTAACTCGCTGCTGGTTTGCTTCCTCCCATGCCATGTAGTTGTATCTCATGGTGGTTTGCCCTTGCATAGTGCAAAATTCCCCCCTCCCAAAAAACACACACAATGGCAAAGCATGCGCAGTGCTGGAAAGTCAGCATAGAAGAAAAAAAATAAAAATTTAACACCCCCACCCAAAAAACCCCCAACGAAAAATATTCAGTATTTTTTTTAGAAAAAACCCACAGGCCACCCCTGACTGATCCGGTTTGGTGACGTCATCGTGATGTCACCAGTGGGCACTAGAGGTTCGGGCAAACCAGTCAGAACCGGGAGGAACCTGGGATGGATTTGGCTGCATAGCTAGAGGTATAACAAGCAGGAAGAGGGAGATTGTGATCCCGCTTTATAGAGCGCTGGTGAGACCACATTTGGAAGACTGTGTTCAGTTCTGGAAACCTCACCTACAAAAAGATATTGATAAAATAAAATGGGTCCAAAGATGGGCTACAAAAATGGTGGAAGGTCTTAAGCGTAAAACCTATCAGGAAAGACTTAATGAACTCAATCTGTATAGTCTGGAGGACAGAAGGAAAAGGGGTGACATGATCGAAACATTTAAATATGTTAAAGGGTTAAATAAGGTCGAGGAGGGAAGTGTTTTTAATAGGAAAGTGAACACAAGAACAAGGGGGCACAATTTGAGGTTATTTGGGGGAAAGATCAAAAGCAACATGAGAAAATATTATTTTACTGAAAGAGTAGTAGATGCTTGGAATAAACTTCCAGCACACGTGGTTGATAAATCCACAGTAACTGAATTTAAACATGCCTGGGGATAAACATAGATCCATCCTAAGATAAAATACAGGAAATAGTATAAGGGCAGACTAGAGGGACCATGAGGTCTTTTTCTGCCGTCAATCTTCTATGTTTCTATGGCCTCCTGCAACCCACTGCCAGCAAAAATTGAGTTTTCAGCCCTCCTGAGTTCCATTTTTGCTGGCAGAGGCCCTGCGGGCTGGTTCTAGCACCCCACAGGCCAGATCCATCCCGTGGGCTTTGAGTTTGACACCCCTGTGCTACATCCACGGTTCCTTTGACATGTGCTTCAATTTGGTTCTTGCAGAGAATCTGTGCTTCAGATGATGCAGGCAGGCCAAAGGGTGGTCGACAACCCCATCTACTTGAGTGACATGGGCGCAGCGTTGACCGGAGCGGAATCGTATGAGCTTCAGGACGTCCTAGAAGAAACAAATGTGAGTGAGACGAGACGACCACGCCACCAATATGCTGAGTTTGATGAGACTCGGCAATGGGGAATAATTCACTATCCTTTAAACCAGTGTTTCCCAACCTTGGCAACTTGAAGATATTTGGACTTCAACTCCCAGAATTCCCCAGCCAGCATTTGCTGGCTGGGGGATTCTGGGAGTTGAAGTCCAAATATCTTCTATTTGCCAAGGTTGGGAAAACCAGTGCTTCTCAACCTTGGGGGGTCAGGATCCTTTTGGGGGTCGAGCGACCCTTTCACAGGAGTCGCCTAAGCTTCCATTCTCCCACCTTGGAACATATTTTTACAATCCGACCCATAAGGTATTTACAATGGGCGTGTCCCTCTGACCTTCCTGCCAATTAGCTTCAAGCTCTGTTGGGAGAATTGGCACTAGACTTATGGTTGGGGGTCACCACAATACGAGGAACTGTATTAAAGGGTCATGGCATTTAGAAAGGTTCAGAACCCCTGCTTTCAACAATGACCATTTGAGGTGGCCAGAGGGAGATTGCTCGGCCTGAATGTGAACCACTTTTGTCGCTTCTCTTTTTCTAGATACCCAAACGCCTCTACAAAGCCCTTTCTCTCCTCAAGAAAGAATATGAGCTGAGCAAGCTTCAGCAGCGACTCGGCCGAGAGGTGAGGTTTGTGGTGTGTGTTTGTGTGTGTGTGTAATGGAGATTCCTCTTGTCTTGTTCAAAAACTTGTTGTCCTCTCCCTGTAGTGAGATTATTATGATGATTATGATTATGATTATGATTATTATTATTATTATTATTATTATTTATTAGATTTGTATGTGCCCCTCTCCGTAGACTCGGGGCGGCTCACAACAGTAATAACACAATATGTAACAAATCTAATAGTTAAAAGTCACTAAACACCCCTTATTAAAAGAAAACATACACATAAACATACCATGCGTAAACTGCATGGGCCCGGGGGCAATTCTAATCTCTGGGGGGAGCTGGTTCCAGAGGCTCGGGGCCACCACAGAGAAGGCTCTTCCCTTGGGTCCCGCCAAACGACATTGTTTAGTCGACGGGACCCAGAGAAGACCAACAGAGGCTTCTCCCCACCTATTCCAGCCCTGTTTCCTCCCAGGAGATTCCTAGAGAGGCCCCAGGGAGGCTTCTCCCCACCTTTTCCGGCCCTGTTTCCTTCCAGGAGATTCATAGAGAGGCCCCACAGAGGCTTCTCCCCACCTTTTACGGCCCTGTTTCCTCCCAGGAGATTCCTAGAGAGACCCCACGGAGGCTTCTCCCTGCCTTTTCCGGCTCTGTTTCCTCCCAGGAGATTCCTAGAGAGGCCCCAAGGAGGCTTCTCCCCGCCTTTTCTGGCCCTGTTTCCTCCCAGGAGATTCCTAGAGAGGCCCCACGGATGCTTCTCCCCACCTTTTCCAGTTACAGTTTGGGAGGTTCGGGTTTGTAAGTGGAAAATGGTTCTTGAGAAGAAGCAAAAAAATCTCGAACACCCGGTTCTTATCTAGAAAACTTCGTAAGTAGAGGCGTTCTTAAGTAGGGGTACCACTGTACGTGGATTCCAGTGCAGAAGAACTGCATTCTTCTGAGACTCAAGATTGGGGGAACGTTTTCCCCGGGTTTTCTTCCAGTTGTAGATGTTAAGCACAGGGTCTGTAATTCTCGCAGAAGAAACAAAGGCTAAATTCTCCTAGATCACAGTCTTAGTGCTTTCTCCACAATGCCAACTATTTTCTTAAGATAACCAGCTTGCAAGCATTACGCCTGGTTTCGAGTTAAGCCAGCAGTAATCACATTTCCCTATAAATTCGTCACAAATCCTATCGTTTTTTCTTTTCTTTTGTCCATTAAGACTGTTTTATAACATTGCAAGAGAATGAGGGAAAAAAATGTCTCCAAAGCCCTATGGGGCTTTTCCCGTGGAGGAGTCGGCCCAATATTTTAGCCCCCTTTTTTCCCCCCTGATCTTTGTTATCGTTTGAGGGGGAGTCAAGAACTGTAAGATTATGTTGACGACTCAGACATTTGCCCTGAAGAAAATCTAAATGGGGCTACCTTTGAAAAAGTGTTTGGAAACTTCAGGAATCCCAGTGACCAGTTAGGTCCCACAGAATTGGCCTCCTCCGGGTCCCGTCAACTAAACAATGTCATTTTTGCGGGACCCAGGGGAAGAGCCTTCTCTGTGGTGGCCCCGACCCTCTGGAACCAGCTCCCCTCAGAGATCAGAGTTGCCCCCACCCTCCTTGCCTTTCGTAAGCTCCTTAAAACCCACCTCTGTTGTCAAGCATAGGGGAATTGAGATATCACCCTTCCCCCAGGCCTATACAATTTATGCATGGTATGTTTGTGTGTATGTTTTGCTTTTTTAATAAGGGGTTTTATTTACTTAAATATTATATTTCTCATACATTGTTTTATTTTTGTTGTGAGCCACCCCGAGTCTACAGAGAGGGGCGGCAGACAAATCTAATGAATGAATGAATGAATGAATGAATGAATGAATGAATGAATGAATGAATGAATGAATGAATAGAAACATAGAAACATAGAAGACTGACGGCAGAAAAAGACCTCATGGTCCATCTAGTCTTCCCTTATACTATTTCCTGTATTTTATCTTAGGATGGATCTATGTTTATTCCAGGCATGTTTAAATTCAGTTACTGTGGATTTATCTACCACGTCTGCTGGAAGTTTGTTCCAAGGATCTACTACTCTTTCAGTGAAATAATATTTTCTCACGTTGCTTTTGATCTTTCCCCCAACTAACTTCAGATTGTGTCCCCTTGTCCTTGTGTTCATTTTCCTATTAAAAACACTTCCCTCCTGGACCTTATTTAACCCTTTAACATATTTAAATGTTTCGATCATGTCCCCCCTTTTCCTTCTGTCCTCCAGACTATACAGATTGAGTTCATTCCTTCACCATTTCCAAGGCAGCCCCTTGGGTCAAATCTAAGCACCCCGCGGACCGGATCCAGGCCCCGGGCCTTAAATTTGACACACACAAACCGCCCTCTCCGTTTAAAGCTACAATTTCCTTCCGTCTCCAGGTGGAAGAAAAGATCAAGCAAACCCATCGCAAGTACCTCCTGCAAGAGCAGCTCAAGATCATCAAGAAAGAGCTGGGCCTGGAAAAGGAAGACAAAGACGCCATTGAGGAGAAGTTCCGAGAACGCCTGAAAGAGCTGGTGGTCCCAAAACACGTCATGGATGTGATCGATGAGGAGCTGAACAAATTAGGCCTGTTAGATAACCACTCCTCGGAATTCAAGTAAGACTTTTGAGGACTTTGGCTCACCGCTGTGGGGGTTTTTTTTGTCTCTTCCCGAGGATCAAGAAAGAGGTGGGATTTTATTTATTTATTTATTCATTATTTATATAGAAACATAGAAACATAGAAGACTGACGGCAGAAAAAGACCCCATGGTCCATCTAGTCTGCCCTTTTACTATTTTCTGTATTTTATCTTACAATGGATATATGTTTATCCCAGGCATGTTTAAATTCGGTTACTGTGGATTTACCAACCACGTCTGCTGGAAGTTTGTTCCAAGGATCTACTACTCTTTCAGTAAAATAATACTTTCTCATGTTGCCTTTGATCTTTCCCCCAACTAACTTCAGATTGTGTCCCCTTGTTCTTGTGTTCACTTTCCTGTTAAAAACACTTCCCTCCTGAACCCTATTTAACCCTTTAACATATTTAAATGTTTCGATCATGTCCCCCCTTTTCCTTCTGTCTTCCAGACTATACAGATTGAGTTCATTAAGTCTTTCCTGATACGTTTTATACTTCAGACCTTCCACCATTCTTGTAGCCCGTCTTTGGACCCGTTCAATTTTGTCAATATCTTTTTGTAGGTGAGGTCTCCAGAACTGAACACAGTACTCCAAATGTGGTCTCACCAGCGCTCTATATAAGGGGATCACAATCTCCCTCTTCCTGCTTGTTATACCTCTAGCTATGCAGCCAAGCATCCTACTTGCCTTTCCTACTGCCCGACCACACTGCTCACCCTTTTTGAGACTGTCAGAAATCACTACCCCTAAATCCTTCTCTTCTGAAGTTTTTGCTAACACAGAACTGCCAATGCAATACTCAGATTGAGGATTCCTTTTCCCCAAGTGCATTATTTTACATTTGGAAACATTAAACTGCAGTTTCCATTGCTTTGACCATTTATTCCATTGCTTTGACCATTTATATTTGTATGCCCCCCTCTCCGGAGATTCGGGGCGGCTCACAACAAAGTGAAAACAATTTACGACAAATCTAAATTACTGTTTAAAAATATTTAAAAGACCCCATTTACTAAACACACATACATACAGACATACCATTCATAAATTGTATATGCCCGGGGGCAGGGCCGCCGATAGACGGGTACTACAGGGAGCCCCGTACCGGGCCCGGTGATTAGAGGGGCCCCGCATTAACACCGTCAATCAGAGCTTCCCTTCGGTAAAAGAAAAATAACCCGGATGAATGGACGTGAGGGAAACTCGAGGCGCCTTCCAAAAGCAAAAGAAGGGAGGTTTGTTGTCATGTGGGGCTGGTCTTCAGAACCCGGTTGTAACTTATACCAGCGTTTCCCAACCGGTGCGCTCCTGCTCGATGCTGCCGTTTTCGGCGCTCTCCTGCTGGGCCCCAAAGAAGGAAGGCAGGAAGAAGGAGAGCTTCATTCTTCGCGCCTTTTTCCCGCCTTCCTTCTTTGGGGCCCAGCAGGAGAGCGCCGAAAACCGCAGCATCGAGCAGAAGCCTGGGGACAGCTGCGAGCGGGAGCCCCAGGACGGAAGTACTGGCAGCGCCCCACCCAGCTGGAACTTTCCTGGCATCGGCGGCAAGTGTCCTTTGTGGCCCGGTGGGAGGGCACTGGCGGTAGGAGGGGGGGTGGCTGCAGCGGCCGCAAGCAGTCGCGGGGAGATGGCGGCGGCGAGAGAGAGCTCCAGGCGGCGGCAAGAGGGAGCGCTCTCTCTCTCTCAGCTGACTGCAAGCGGGAGCCCTGACGTGGCGGTTGGACGTCGTACATGCTGGCGCTGCGGGCCTGGCATATACGGTGTCCAACAGCACGTCCAGCTGCCGCCGTCAGGGCTCCCGCTTGCAGTCAGCTGAGAGAGAGAGAGAAAGAAAGAGAGACATATAAGAGAGGCAGAGAGAGAGAGAAAGAGAGACATAGCAAGAGAGGCAGAGAGAGAGACAGAGCAAGAAAGAAAGTCAGCAAGAGAGGCAGAGAAAGAGAGAGAGAGAAAGAGAGAGAGAAAGAGAGACATAGCAAGAGAGGCAGAGAGAGAGAAAAAGAAAGAGAGACATAGCAAGAGAAAAAGAGAGACAGCAAGAGAGGCAGAGAGAGAGAGACAGAGCAAGAAAGAAAGACAGCAAGAGAGGCAGAGAAAGAGAGATAGAGAAAGAGAGAGAGAAAGAGACATAGCAGGAGAGGCAGAGAGAGAGAAAAAGAAAGAGAGACATAGCAAGAGAAAAAGAGAGACTTAGCAAGAGAGGCAGAGAGAGAGAGAGACAGAACAAGAAAGAAAGACAGCAAGAGAGGCAGAGAAAGAGAGATAGAGGAAGAGAGAGAAAGAGACATAGCAGGAGAGGCAGAAAGAGAGAAAAAGAAAGAGAGACATAGCAAGAGAAAAAGAGAGACTTAGCAAGAGAGGCAGAGAGAGAGAGACAGAGCAAGAAAAAAAGACAGCAAGAGAGGCAGAGAAAGAGAGATAGAGAAAGAGAGAGAGAAAGAAAGAGAGACATAGCAAGAGAGGCAGAGAGAGAGAAAAAGAAAGAGAGACATAGCAAGAGAAAAAGAGAGACTTAGCAAGAGAGGCCGAGAGAGAGAGAAAGAAAGAGAGACAGAGAGAAAGAAAGAGAGATAGCAAGAGAGGCAAAGAGAAAGAAAGAGACATACAGCAAGACAGTGAAAGAGAGAGAGAAAAAAGCAAGAAAGAGATAGCAAGGGAGACAGAGAGAGAGAGAGAGCAAGGGAGAGAGAAAGACAGAGGAAGGGAAGGAGGGAGAGAGAAAGAGAGCAAAAAAGAGGAAGAAAGAAAAAAAGAGGGATGGAGAGAGAGAAAGAAGGGAAGGAAGGAAAAGAGAGAAAGAGGGAGAAATAGAGCGAAAGGGAGGAAGAGAGAGGGGTTTTTTGTCCAAACTTTTCTTTAGCCCGCCCCCCCCGCCCCCCCCCCCCCCCTTTCAATGTTCCCCAGGATTTTGAAAATATGAATAATGTGCCGCGGCTCAAAAAAGGTTGGGAAACACTGACTTATACAACGATAGAATCCCTGTATTATCAGAGGGTCTCCAACCTTGGCGACTTTAAGACTTGCCGACTTCAACTCCCAGAGTTCCCCAGGCAGCTTCGCTGGCTGAGGAACTCTAGGAGTTGAAGTCCGCAAGTCTTAAAGTCGCCAAGATTGGAGACCTCCTGCTCTATCTACACTGCTCAAAAAAATAAAGGAAACACTTAAACAACACAATATACAGTGATCCCTTGAATTTCGCGATCTCGATCTTTGCGAAACGCTATATCGCGATTTTTCCACCGATGACGTCACTCTCTTCCTTCCTTTCTCATCTTTTTTTCTCTCTCTCTTTCTCTATCTTGTTTCTTCCTCTCTCACACTCTCTTCCTCCCTCTCTCATCTCTTTCTTTCCTTCTCTCTCTTTCTCTATCTCTCCCCCTCTTGCTGGCGGGCGGCGGGCGGGTGAGCGGGGGCATCAGCGAGGAGCCGGGGTTTCCCCTTTGCGTGGGCGGCTGGGAAACCCCGATCTTCGTCTGCTCGCTGCTGCTGCGCCGAGCAGATCAGCTGCTGGGCGGCCGAAGGAACCTTCCCTGGGTCTTCCCCCTCTTGCTGGCGGGCGGGGCGAGCGAGCGGCGGGCATCAGCGAGGAGCCGGGGTTTCCCCTTTGCGTGGGCGGCCGGGAAGACCCAGGGAAGGTTCCTTCGGCCGTCCAGCAGCTGATCTGCTCGGTAGCGCAGCAGCAGCGAGGAGCCGAATCGGGTTTTCCCTTTGCGTGGGCGGCGGGGAACGCAACCTCCACCATCTACGCATGCGCGGCCATAGAAAAAAAGGGCGCACATGCGCAGATGGTGTTTTTACTTCCGCAACCCTACATTGCGAAAAATCGATTATCGTGAGGGGTCTTGGAACGGAACCCTCGCGATAATAGAGGGATCACTGTAACTCCAAGTAAATCAAACTTCTGTGAAATCAAACTGTCCACTTAGGAAGCAACGCTGATTGACAACTTGGAGTTTATATTGTGTTGTTTAAGTGTTCCCTTCACTTTTTTTTGAGCAGTGTACTTTGAAATTAACTTGGATACCACGGGCTCGTTCAGACCTGCGTTCACCGATGGGCGTAAAAACTAGATCGAAAAGGATATTGAGATGTGAAGCAATATGAAATTGTATTTGGGTTTTTTTTAACAGCTCCTATTTTAATACCACTGATAACTACACAACCCCCTGGATAATTAGAATAGAATAACAGTGGGAAGGCACCTTGGAGGTCTTCTAGTCTAACCCCCTGCTTAGACAGGAATCCTACACTACTTCAGACACATGTGTTTTTTTTTTTAAAAGTAGTTATTATGTAAACATTAAAAAAATAAGATAGTACATAATCTATCATTTTACAATATACTTATTTGTTTGTTTAAATTTTGTATTTGCATTTTATAAGACAAGCAACAAAACAACACAACATAACAAACACCACCCCCGTCCCTTTTGAACTGTTATCCTCACAGTTCCTTCTTTATATAGTTATACGGCCTGTAACATCAGCGGTTATTATGATTATTCTATAGTTCCAGTAAAACTAAGATCAAGTTGTTGCTATCATAATCTTATGAATAAAGTTAATTCTGGGAACATCGGGTTTTATTTACAGCTATTTTCAGATGATTACCTAACATCTTCTTAAAAACTTTAAAAAAGTAGTTTTAAAATGGCGGGGGGGGGGGGGAGCCAGACACTTAGGCTATATGGGGCCCCAAAATTCCTGATGGCGGCCCTGCCCGGGGGAGATGTCTCAGTTCCCCCATGCCTGACGACAAAGGTGGGTCTTAAGGAGCTTACGAAAGGCAGGGAGAGTAGGGGCAGTTCTAATCTCCGGGGGGAGTTGGTTCCAGAGGGCCGGGGCCGCCACAGAGAAGGCTCTTTCCCTGGGGCCCGCCAACCGACATTGTTTAGTTGACGGGACCCGGAGAAGGCCCACTCTGTGGGACCTAATTGGTCGCTGGGATTCGTGCGGCAGCAGGCGGTCTCGGAGATATGCACCACGGTCTGGATTTCCTAGTACAGTGTTCCCTCGATTTCCGCGGGTGATGCGTTCCAAGACCGCCCGCAAAAGTCGAATTTCCACGAAGTAGAGATGCGGAAGTAAATACACCATTTTTGGCTATGGACAGTATCACAAGCCTTCCCTTAACACTTTAAACCCCTAAATTACCATTTCCCATTCCCTTAACAACCATTTACTCACCATTATTACTGGTATTCACCATTGAATAAGGCACTTAGTAATCCTGATATTTATAAACATAATTATTTATTAACAATAATTAGTTTTTTTGTTATTTATTTGCAAAAATTATTAGTTTGGCGATGATGGATGATGTCTTCGGGTGGGGAAAAACCGTGGTATAGGAAAAAAACCTGCGAAGTTTTTTTAAATTAATATTTTTTGAAAAACCGTGAAATTTTTTGAAAAACCGAAAAATGGGCCTTAAGGGCCCACCGCAAGTCAGGAAATGGGGGAGTTTGTGGTTTGTGGGGGTATTGAATGTGGATGTGGGCATGCTCACAAGTGCGATAGTGAACACGTGCACTATTTTGGCACCCAAGGGAAAAAAGGTTCACCATCACTGGTATATGTGTATGTGTGCGTGTTCACACACACACACAAAACTAACAGCCTATAAATAGAGTGGTTACATCCCCTATGGAGAGAGGCGGCATACAAATCTAATAAATAATAATGATGATAATAATAATAATAATAATAATAATAATAATAATAATAATAATATAGCACTTTATATTCCCAAATAGTATTACAGTGTTCCCTCGATTTTCGCAGCTTCAAACTTCGCGAATAGCCTATACCACGTTTTTAAAAAAAATATTAATTAAAAAATACTTCATGGGTTTTTTTCTATAACACGGTTTTTCCCGCCCGATGACATCATATGTCATCGCCAAACTAATACTTTTTGCAAATAAATAATAAAAATAATAATTATTGTTAATAAATAATTATTTTTTTAAATATCAGGATCACTAAGTGTCTTATTCAATGGTGAGTACCAGTAATAATGGTGAATAAATGGTTGTTAAGGGAATGGGAAATGGTAGTTTAGAGGTTTAAAGTGTTAAGGGATGGCTTGTGATACTGTTCATAGCCAAAAATTGTGTATTTATTTCCGCATCTCTACTTTGCGGAAATTCGACTTTCGCAGGCGATCTCTGAACGCATCCCCCGCGAAAATCGAAGGAACACTGCATTACTGTCATACAAAAGGAGTACTAGAAAGTCCACACTGTTGTTCATCACACTTATTTCATTATATATGTTTATATACACACAAACGCACACACAAGTATGTGCATACATACAAGCAGTGCTCGAGTTGTGACCGTAATGGAGCCTGCCCATCATGTTTATTAAGTAAATCCCTGTGGTCATTAAGTGAATCCCTGTTGTTAATCGAAGCAGTGGTTCACTACGGGTGTGGCAGTGCTGCAAACTGGAAGTGAATGCTGGGTTTTGAACAAAACTGCCATAAAACTGATCACAAATTTATTTATTTGATTTATTTGATTTGATTTGTACGCCACCCCTCTCACATTTTAAAACGGCATAAAGTGTGGCAGGCCAAAAGACCCCCAACTAAAATGCCTTTGGTCTGACAGTGATAGTTGATAGATTATACAGCTTCCTCCTTAAACCCTGTGCCCTTCGATAATTATGAGGAACTGAAATAGATTAATTAGTATTGCAAGAATTATTTCAGTGTTTTGAATTTGCCTGTACACTTGATGGAGAATCACAATGGGTAACATGTTACACTGCAGTGGGATCTGGTGATAAGAGAAGGGATTCAAATAAAAATGTTGTCCTACAATCTCTCAAGAGACATTAAAAGCCCCCGCACAAAGCACTTCCCCTTGAATCAGATATATTTTCTTTTATGTCTGCTGAGAGCATGTGCACCAAAGACAAGTTCCTTGTGTGTCCAATCATACTAAAATTCTATTCTGTTCTGTTCATAACCATAGCAAGAAACTGACTTGACTGAAATGGTCACTAAGCATTCCGGCAACTTTTCTCCTGTTCTCTATTGATGTTCGTATTCTCTTTGTTTCTGCCAGTGTCACCCGCAACTACTTGGACTGGCTGACTTCCATCCCGTGGGGCAAATGCAGTGAAGAGAACCTGGAATTGGCCAGAGCCAAAGAGGTTTTGGAAGAGGATCATTACGGCATGGAGGATGTGAAGAAAAGAGTGCTGGTAAGGGCTTCTGACAAGGGAGGGGTTGTAAAGTCTTAGTATGTTGGTTATGACCTATAAAGCCCTTCATGGCATCGGACCAGAATATCTCCGGGACCGCCTTCTGCCGCATGAATCCCAGCGACCGATTAGGTCCCACAGAATTGGCCTTCTCCGGGTCCCGTCGACTAAACAATGTCGTCTGGCGGGTCCCAGGGGAAGAGCCTTCTCTGTGGCGGCCCCGACTCTCTGGAACCAGCTCCCCCCAGAGATTAGAACTGTCCCCACCCTCCTTGCCTTCCATAAACTCCTTAAAACTCACCTCTGCCATCAGGCATGGGGAAATTGAGGCATCCCCCCCCCCATCAGGCCTATACAATTTATGTATGGTATGTTTGTGTGTATGTCTGGTTTAATAATGGTTTTTTTTAATGTTTTTTTAAATTTATTAGATTTGTTATGAATTGTTTTATTGTATGTTGTGAGCCGCCCGAGTCTATGCAGAGGGGCAGCATACAAATCTAATAAATAAAATAAATAAATAAAATGTCTCGGTGCAGCCCTGTGCGAAACCTTCGACATACACTCAGCAGAGTTGTTGCAGTGGTGTAGATAATGTGGGCTAGCCAGTTAAAGACTCGGACTTAGTATTAACAATATTATTATTTACAAATATACAACAATATTAACAATAGATTACAAACTGCAGACAGCTAGAATAATACAGACTCACAATCAAAGAGATCTCAAAGTAACTCCCTGGCGCCCTCTTATGGCCAAACCAGTCAAAGTTCTTAAAGACACGGTCTTTACATTCATAGACTAACATTGTTAGTTTACTATATGGCAACCCAAAATAGGTAAGTACCATGTACTAACATAAAAAAATCTCAATATATGTTTTAAATCTGTTTGTGTTTTGTATTGTGTGATGCAAAAAAAATTTAATTAAAAAAAGAAGAAAAGAAAATCAGCAATAGCAAGTAGCACTGACTTAAACTTTAGTTCCCTTTGTGCCGAGATTCAAAGCTGCATTAAAACCATTCACACTCCTTTCTCAACTTGAACTGGGTGGTGTAACCTCTTCTTCCTGGTGCTTTATTTGCTCTGGCAATGAATGAAAGAGAGCAGGGATACAATCTTTTATTTATTTATTATTTATTTTATTACTTAGATTTGTATGCTGCCCCTCTCCGAAATCTTCCACAC